>NC_137873.1:26249042-26389042 GCF_963924005.1 Protomyctophum bolini | reverse complement strand
ATATGTACTAATTACATCCGTTTAACCTAATCTCACTAGGTTAGTTTTTGTTTCCTATACATATTGTTAAAAAAAAAAAAAAAACTCCCAAAATATTAAACTAAACAACATAAAACATTTAAAGAATTTAAATTTGAGGGGAAAAAAGATCTAGTAGATCTACAAGCTCACAAAACGTCACATCGCGAGGGGTTGTAGATCGGCTATTTTCACTAGTTTGGGTTCCAGGGAGACATCAAACGTCTCTTTTGGGTCTCGAGTTAAAAAGTTTGGGAACCCACATGTGACAGCAAACGTACAGTATGTACAGAAGGTTGACATACAGAATATAGTAGTATATGGCGATGGACATGATATGACATGATATGTCCATCACCAGATTTAAACTGAAATTGTTTGTGTACGTATGAGTGTTATCATATATATAACATATATATGTATATGTCATATACTGTATTATGTCATGCTTACTGTATGTGTGTGTGTGTGTGTGTGTGTGTGTGTGTGTGTGTGTGTGTGTGTGTGTGTGTGTGTGTGTGTGTGTGTGTGTTTTAGCCCTGTCCCAGCCCCAGTGTCAGCTTCAAACAGCACCAGTGTTCCCAGTTCAACTCTAAGGCCTTTGGAAGGAGACACTACCAATGGATTCCTCTATATCCTGGTAAAATGCTGATGTATATCTATCTGGGTGATTACTTTATTGTTGATTTACAAAGGCAAAATTAAATCAGCCCTTCTCCCATAACCCCCGGAGACAAGTTTACAAAACGCAATGAAATTAGCAGTTTAGTTTCATTCATTTATTTACTTCTTCTCCGTCTGATGTCATATGTGAAGATGATTATATCAGCATCTCCAATAAGCCATGTGACCTGCAGTGCACGACTGTTAGCGGTGAGCGACAGCTGCTAGTGCCAGCCCACGATGGTACCTTCTGTCACGATGCCAAGTACCAAGGAGTCTGCATAGAGGGCTTATGTCAGGTAAAATAGCATGTTGCGATTGTAGATTGTAGAGCATACTGTCTGATACTGTCTGACTAACTGCCTGCTCGACTGACTGACCAGAAAAGTAGATGCCAAGGGCCAGGGAGTCTATATTGAGGGAATGTATCGGTTATAAGTTTAATTGTTTTAAACTAACAACTAGCTGTGAAGTATCCAACTACAATGTATATATTCTGTTTTATCATAGATTGCAAAAATGGCTTCTACACATTGTCAATTTATGAAATTTCATTTATAACAAATTCGACCCCCATATATATCAAGTAATGGTCACATTTGGATAGTAACTAATTGCCAGTTTTAGCTATTTTTAATATCAAATGCCGGAAAATATATTTCCCCCGCTGGCCAGTCTCTCTCTCTTTCTCTGTCCCTCTCTCTCACAGACAATCCTTAACACAGCAGGGCAATACAGAGTATTACAAAGATGGAGAGATTGGCACGTATGAGACGTTTTTTTCGTGTATCAAAGCAAGGTCAAATGCAAGCTGTACAATGCCAAGTTGTCCTACCTCAAATCAATTACAATACTAAAGACAAAGCATCCAACGGATGCCTAAATGCACAAGAGCTGTACATTAACTAGCATCACTGCACTATGCAAGTGAAACTACGGCGTGAATAACAAAGATTGACATGATGGAAATGGAATACACAGGTCCCGTCCATTAAAGGAGAATTCCATACTAAAAGGCTGTCTTACCTTTCTTTGTAGTTGTTACATCCCCATCAAAGAGGTCCAGGTGTTATTTTGTGCAAAAGCTCCTTATTGGCTATTTCCCCTACCATAAGCCCTAAATGAATTGCATTGAATTGAATGGGATGTATGGGGTGTTGTGCTAATTCGCTTATTTACATCGAAATAAGTAGTAAAGTGTGCCGCTTGGGTTATTATATACATTATGAAGAGAGGATATATACAAAAAATATATAATTTTGAGCGATGGAAATAAGCGAATTAGCACAACACCCCATACATCCCATTCAATTCAATGCAATTCATTTAGGGCTTATGGTAGGGGAAATAGCCAATAAGGAGCTTTTGCACAAAATAAGACCTGGACCTCTTTGATGGGGACGTAACAACTACAAAGAAAGGTAAGAAAGCTTTTTAGTATGGAATTCTCCTTTAAATGTTACCAGTCGAATTAAAAGTCCTGTGAGGAGAGCATACAAGACCTCCTCAAAAGTGTAATCAACTGTTCCAACGCTGGCTCTAAAAGACACATTGATGTCTCTTACCACTTAATACGTATGATACAATCATGTATCATTACCGGACATCTGGTTTTTTATACCAGATTTCCAGTAAACTATAATCATTCCGGACATTCTGGCCGGCAGTTTAAAATCCTTACGTGACCTCTGATGCAAAGTAGCCGGAGCCTGCATAGCTAAAATATGTCAAGTAAAATAACAAAATGATGAACTGACTGACTTGAACAATCAGCATACTGATTACCTGACTATTGACAAGGTGACTTACTGATTGTAGAATAATTCAATGATTATTTGACCATAATGACTCCTCTCTTCTCCACTCCTGTGTTCTCTCTGCTCTCCAACAGCCTGTAGGTTGTGATGGGCTGCTATATAGCAGTAAAACCCTTGACTTGTGCGGTGAATGTGGAGGGAATGGGACCTCCTGTCACCGGGTTTCTGGAACATACAGGAAGGGACTCGCACAGTTAGGTAACACACACACGTACATAAGAGAATCACACACACACACACACACACACACACACACACACACACACACACACACACACACACACACACACACACACACACACACACACACACACTTCTCTCCCTACTGACATGAATTGAATGTAGATTGAGTATAGTTTCTAACTTATTCAGAGTCTGCCACTTATGACTGCTCTGATGTAAAAGAAAATATATTTTTTATAAGATGTCTTCACAGTTCAGTAGTCTTATTTTGGGGTCGTGGGCTGAAAAGTTTGGGATTCAATGCTGTAGGACGGTGTAGGTGAGGAGCATGTGGAGATGATATCATGATTCCTGAAGCTAAAATATGGTAGGCCTAGTGTGTAAGGACTGAAGTCACACAGTGTTGTGAAGGTTGTTCAAGGGGCAAGGATGTTTATTGTCACATCCATTTACAATATAGAGCCTGGTAGCAACATTGCTTGTAACAATAAAACAATATAAACTACTTAATAACTCAAGTATTAAATAGTTGTTAAGTAGCTTAATTATAAGTAGCTTAATTAATTAATTAGAGGAAGATTAATCTTGCTCTTCTGTGTTGGAACAGATGGTTGCGTGGTCACTGGTCAGCCTCTGTTGGTTTTCTTTATGTTGGTTCCATTCAGCTCCTGGATGATGGGCATCAGGTGGATCCGCCTCCCCGTATTCACAGTGTGTGCTCATCTGTCACCTCTAGGCTATGTGTTCATCACCAACATCCCAACTGGAGCCACAGACATTCAGATCATAGAGAGACGCAAGACTGAGAACATCCTGGGTGAGAACCTACAACCTTCTGTAAGCCCATATTACAGCGTAAGAAAACAACAGATTGCACAATGGCTTTGAAACTGTACCCTTGTGTTAGAAGGAGAACGTTTTGGTAAGCTAACCCAAGAAGTTTAGAGGAATTTACCACAATCAATTAGAACCTATGGTGTACGGTATCCATTTGTAAATCAGGAAACAATCAATAGTCACAATTTAATCAAAACTTGTAAATTTGTCAAGTTCTCAAACGTTCGGCGTCAACAACCAGCTTTTAAAAATATCTGTAATCTTTCCTCACAATTCGAAATGGATTTTGTGTACAGCCCAAGCTCATCGGTATTCTGATTTATTCTCCTATCAAGGCCTTACTACTACAGCTCATCATTTTATGCAACCTATTTACCTTACATTGACTACTACTAACTCATGATTTGTGTAAACTGTGAACTACCTTTTGGGTCCCCATCTGGTCTGTGAACACCACTTCCTGCTGACGTGTCTCTTCCTGTCTCTAGCCCTATCAGATGAAGCAGGCCATTTTTTTTTCAACGGAAACGCAGTGATCGACAACCCTCGCAACTTCCGTGTGGCGGGAACGGTGTTTAAATACCGCCGTCCCAGCAACGTGTTCTCAGAGGGGCTAGAGTACATCATTGCCCAGGGCCCCACACTGCAGGGCCTAAATGTCATGGTAATGCCTTCATATACACACAACCTTTCAGACACAGCCAGAGACAAAGAGAGAAGTCATGAATATGCATAAAGGTGTTGATAAGATTCCTTTTCCCGTTTTGATTTATATTTTCGGAAACGTCTATGGAATATTAATGAATGGCAAGTTATTTTCTGGCACCAGCGCCGTTCAAAAAGCATAGCATACCATACTGTACAGGTATAATACCAAATCATATGTTGTAAACAAGTGTAATGTTTAATCATGGTGTCGTCCACAGTAACAGTTCTTGTATTGAGTTGGTCTTTATTTTGAAATGTAGTGTATTCTACATACTGTTAATAAATCAATCAATCAATATCGACCCTTGGTCCAGCAGCTAGTGGAGACCTTGCATTCTTGTCTACCAAAATATACTATATACCAATACTATATTGGTGGACCGGAGTCTATCAGGGCTCTATACTAGTGGCTTTTCTGTTTTCGCTCTACATTAGCAACATCTTTGCTGGAAATAGCCGATCTACAAGCATCGCAGCATGACATGTAGTGAGCTTGTAAATCTGCTATTTTCTGCGAAGGTTTTTTCCACATGCATAATAATGTTAACCAATCCTTTTCTGCACATCCACATAGTATTACAACCTGAATGGAAAGCTCCCCCATATCACTTACGAGTACACCGTCCCTCATGACGTCAGCGCAGCCACAGATGACATCGCCTCAGGCCCCAACCACACCAACAACGAGGTGGATGCCAGGGAAGGTCACAGCAGCTCGGCCAACCACAGCAACACAAGAGGGGTTGTGGCGTCATCTCTCCACCCATTAGATGTCCAGCTGGGAGCCATGGACCAATCTGAAGTTGGCCTGGGTGCTGCTGTGGACCAATCCGATGTCACGCTTCAGACACCCCACCCCCCACCACCGCCAGTGGCCATGTTGGTCTACAGGCCGGCTGCTGAGGATAGCAGCGATGTGTTCAGCCACAATGATGTGGAGGAACGAGGACCTCCAGCACCAGCCAGCTACCGTGAGTGAGACATCTGCTGTATCTGTCTGTCTGTCTGTCTGTCTGTCTGTCTGTCTACTTGTCTATCTGTTGATTGATTGATTGATTGATTGATTGACTCATTGATTGATCTACTCCGTCTTCAACAAGGGAGTGCCTCCAACTCGATTGAGATTCAACCGTCCAGTCCTAATATCACTCACCCTTCCAAGCCCCTCCTCTTCCGCCAACCAGACCACTTCCTGGACTTCCTGTTCTCACTTCCCGCTGGTTCACCAGGCCACGCCCCCTGTGTATCAGGCTCCTCCTCCTGCTCCGGGCCACAGCTCAACGAGTCCTCTGGTTTAGACAACACACTGCTGCTGAAAGGGTACCCAGGTAGGAAAGGCTTTAAGTTCAGATTTTACATGATTACATTTTAGTCTGTTGAATCTTTAGACGAGAAAATTATACTCATATACCACAATCCAGACAATCCCACAAAAATGCCTCAATAAAGTTTTGTCATAGGTTTTATTTTATTGGCCCAATATGAATTGTAGGTATGAACTCTTCTTGGGTCTTCTTCAAATTATATATTAGCTTATTATAAATAATCATTTCAGTCAAAGATTTTATTTTTCAGAGGTAACTGCCTTTTCCCCACAAACTGAAATCATTATTACAGTATGAATTGCATGTATATTCTCAAAATCATTACAAATTATAAATCATTATATAAGTGTGCAGCCTCCATCAATTATTAATTATGTAGTTGTAATTAACTTATCTTGTTTTAGTTTATTATTTTATTTGTATTCATAATGCCATATTACATCATTGTATTGATTCTGTGATGAATAAAGAAAAATAGAACAATCTTTTTTTATTAAACTTGATTAAATCTCTCTATTCCCAGGTAGTGTGACTCTGCAGTCATCAGCCTTCCTAGAAGACAGCTCCCCCTATGGCCTACCAGAGGGACCACAACACAACCAAACACACACAAACACTGACACTGATTCTCTTACACACTCCTACACGCACACCGCAGACACACAATCAGAAACACACAGGGACGCACACTCAGATGTACGCCCTGATAATCCCACAGTCACTGACATACACTCAAACACAGGAACACACATTGACACAAACTCGGAGACACAAACTCTCAATTTGGTACGACTCCAGCAAGTCTCTGCAGGCCACGCTGCCAGCACAGAGAGGTAGAGGAAAGAAAACCACTCCAGACTTTAGTTTTTTTTTCCCAATTCCATCTGCCACATTACTGTATAAATATTTAGTCGTTTACTACATTGGAACCGGTTTAGGTGATGAAACGACTTGTATTCGACGGTATTGAACAAAACAAAATATCAGTTAGTCCTTTTATAACTAGAAGGCTTTCGGAAACACAAAGGACATTGAAATTTATGAGTCAAATCTTTTCTCCTTTCCTCAAGCAACGATTTCGATGTAGGTATGGACCCGGATATTAGTCTGGCAGACATGTATCGCTGGAAAGTCTCGGCTTATGCCCCATGTAGCTCAACATGTACCACAGGTATGTGTGCGCACACACATGCAAAACAGTGGTACTGCATATAAAAATATTATGCTTACCATTACACATCTACACACATACAGTATAGGCACACAAATACATTTTGCTGTATTCATTCTATAAATGTTTTTTTTTCTTCCCCCAGACAAAATTGTTAAGGTATCTACTGCATGTATTAACCACTTAAACCCTATACACTTCATTGACCGGGGTCAAGTACAGTGTCTGTACTTGTCGCCCAACCGTTAACATCTACAACCACATTTTTTCAGTGAAATCCACAACGTGTCACGCTGTTGTGCGCTTGTAGATTTGTCCGTCCAATGCGTCCATGCACAATCAATCTCTAAAGCCAATTTATTTGGTCTGGCACAATCATTCATTACAGTTAGTGTGGTTCAATTCATTAAATTGAGTTCAGATTTGGCACTGTCATTATGTTCCTGGTTTTGGTGAGGTTAATATTAGGCTAAGGTTCTGTGGAGGGTATTTATTAATGCTTAATAGCATTCTCTTTAACAATGTCATCTGGCAGATGAATATCCATTGCCTATTTTATTTGCTTCTGGAAGTAGAATGTGCGATTCAGCCCTTTTCCCCCCCTCCAAAACATGTCTTGTGTGTGTGTGTGTGTGTGTGTGTGTGTGTGTGTGTGTGTGTGTGTGCGTGTGCGTGTGTGTGTGTGTGTGTGTGCGTGTGCGTGCGTGTTATTTCCAGGTATCAGTGCTAGCTATGCCCTGTGTGTGCGGTATGATGGCACTGAAGTAGATGATAGTTACTGTGATTCTGTGACCAGACCTGAACCTACCCATGAGTTCTGCACCGGAAAGGAATGTCCTCCTCGGTATTACAATCACTGACTTTACACAGTTAAATCCGCAATGTAACACTAATGTAACATTCATTTAATGTACACTGTAGGAAACTAACAATCAAATTATCCTGCTAATGTATGTATTTGGATGCCAAGTGCCATTTGCACTTGGCAGGAAAGAGCTGGTTATTTTTTATGATGATTACTGGGGAAATAAACAATGTTGATAATTGGACTACTTTGAGATAAATTCATCATCTAAATATCCCATAAATGCACTCTTAGTTTATCTATTAACCCCTAAGTATGCTTACTCTTGAGGCTGAGAACACGGAGCCATCATAGCCTTGATAGTGGTGGTGGTTGGACAGTGAACTAGACATCACTGAAGCAGTACTCTAGAATGAACATCAGATAGGAATGAATGAATGCATAAGAACGGTGTGACTTCTCAGACCGACTGGACCAATTGGTGGGAGTCATCTCCATAATTCAAACTGATTAGTGAGATGTGATGCAAGGAAATTATTTTGTGGCGATGACTCATCCTTGTGACTGGAACCTCTACCTTTGGTCTCAGAGCTGTTTATTCTTCACTAACCCTTGATACACACTGTGTTGCTTCAGGTGGGAGACCAGTGGTTGGAGCGAGTGCTCTCGAACCTGCGGCGAGGGTTTCCAGTATCGCACCGTACGCTGCTGGAAGATGCTGTCACCTGGTCTGGACTCCTCTGTCTACGACCTGTTGTGTCTGTCACAGGACTTGCACAAGCCAGCCAATAGGAAGGCCTGCCTTGGACAGAGCTGTGGACCGCAGTGGGAGGTCTCTGATTGGTCGGAGGTAAGTAAGGATGGTTACTGTTGGAAAGAAACGTCTGTCTCAGATCATATAGGGGGGTTCTGATTGGTTAGTGATAATAAAGAAATGTATGTCTCAGATCATAGGGGGGTTCTGATTGGTTAGTGATAATAAAGAAACGTCTGTCTCAGATCATATAGGGGGGTTCTGATTGGTTAGTGATAATAAAGAAACGTATGTCTCAGATTATATAGGGGGGTTCTGATTGGTTAGTGATAATAAAGAAACGTCTGTCTCAGATCATATAGGGGGGTTCTGATTGGTTAGTGATAATTCAGGGAGAACAGTTATAACAATCAGAACCATAAAATTGTCTGTATTAAAGAAAGGAAAGGAAATAAAGGTCCTGTACCTGTGTCAGTGATTCTTTATACGGTAACCAAACTGTATTGCAGACCAAAAGGAAAACACAAAACTGTTTCTTTTGAAATTAAATTGCATTATCTTTATCTGACTTAAACTGGATAAAAAAAATATATATACCGGTACTTCAATTGGACAATCAATAGATTTCAAATAAAAATGTTCAAACTCTTTTCTCTTTTCCCACATAACAACGCAAAGTTCCTTTCAATGTTTCCAATGAGTCAAGTATCAAAAAAGTTATCCAAAAGTAACCAAACCGAAAATTGTAGAGCTTCTATTTTCCGAAAATCAAGAACTCCATAAAGTCATGAAATAAAAAGGCAATGCATTGCTCAAAAAGGGAATTGAGAATATTCCTCACCCAACCTTCAAGTCAGGAGGCCACAGCCGGTTCCCCTTTGTCCTAAAGCTCTGAAGGGTTTCAGAGCTAAATCCTTTGTCCTAAAGCTCTGAAGGGTTTCAGAGCTAAATCCTTTGTCCTAAAGCTCTGAAGGGTTTCAGAGCTAAATCCTCAGAAATGTTCCTTGTCTTCTTCCAGATCTCAACGTTTTCTGCACCCACAACTCTGTGGTTTATCAATTTCTTATTATGGTTTAGTATTGGCTATAAAAGAGTCTCTTTCACAAACCACCACCAAACCAAACACTCTTTTTGATACCCAAAATGGAATGCCCAGCTGCCTTACTTCCAGTAATTTTATAGCTGTTCCTGGTACCTCACTTCCTGGAACTATTGCTAACATGCTTTTTTCCCCCCACAGCTCCCCCTATGATCAAACCTTGTCAGCATAAAATGAATGACCATGGTGGTTTAACTACACAAAACAAACATCTTTTCCGTACACTACATTTCGTGGATTCAGTATTCAACCATACCTCCAACAATATATTCCCTTGTGAAATTTTCTATCTGTATATTTTAGCGGATTAAGCTGATGCTGATTTATGTATTTATCTGTGTGTACCTGTACATGTGTTTAGTGTTCTGCTCGTTGTGGGTCTCGAGGTGTACGGACTCGCGAAGTTCGTTGCTCCATGGAAACCAGGCTGTGTAACGAGTCCTCTCGACCAGTAGAAAACCAGGAATGTGAAGGCCCGCCCTGCGACAGACGATGGACAGTTTCTGATTGGGGACCTGTGAGTTTTACACACAATCACTTAACACAGGGTATGTTTAGAATCAGAATCAAGTTATTATCAAGTTATACAAGGAATTTACTTTGGAATGTGGTCAAGTCAATAGAAACAACATTAACAATGTAACATTAACTGTAATGCAAAACTATCAACAAGGCACTGAACATAATGGAACTCACATTCATGCAACACATTTTTCTACCATGATTTTTTGCATTTTTGAGAATATTATTTATAATATATATATATACACAAACTATTGACATTTTCTACATTTTGCTGCTAGAAGACACGTGAAAACCCTTGTGAACCATTTACGCCACTTGCAAGTTTTAGTATACTATACTGTATGTAACAATGTTCTGCTGTCTATGAACTTTGTAACTGGCTGTTCTCCTATTGTCTGACTGCAATGGCAGTGTTTAAGGCATCCTTGTACTTCTGTTTAATAAATATTTCAAATGTGTGTGTGTGTGTGTGTGTGTGTGTGTGTGTGTGTGTGTGTGTGTGTCAGTGTTCAGGTGTGTGTGGGGAGGGCAGGATGCTCCGTACAGTGGCATGTCGGTCGTCGGGTGGGGTAGTGATGTCAGAGGAGCAGTGTGACCAATCGCTGCGTCCTCTGGCCGTGTATCCATGTGGTGACCGAGATTGCGCCCCTCACTGGGTGGAGCAGGAATGGCAACAGGTACACAGACAGGGCAGCAACGCAGCATACAGAAATATGGTTAAAAACAGGTTAATCTGTCTGAAATGACCGTAGCAGTATAGTTTCTGAATTAAATCATTGACGTTAACTGAATAAAAGTTATACATTAACGATTTGTTCAAATGTTATGTTAATAATGTTAAAGTGTGTGTGTGTGTGTGTGTGTATGTGTGTATGTGTGTATGTGTGTGTGTGTGTGTGTGTGTGTGTGTGTGTGTGTGTGTGTGTGTGTGTGTGTCAGTGTAACGCTACATGTGGTCGAGGGACGCGTCAGCGTCAGGTAGTGTGTGCTGGTTTGGAAGGAGGTGTATTCAAAGAGTTTCCTGACAGTAGCTGTGACCCCGCCCACAAGCCTGGGACAAGCGACGCCTGCTTCCAAAGACCTTGCTCTAAATGGTTTACTACGTCCTGGTCGCAGGTATCTGTCAAGTTGTTCGTAATATCTCAAATGGATAAATAAAGGTTAAACAAATATAAAATAAAGTCTGTCTTCTCCCCTCTCCTCTCCTTGCAGTGCAGTAAGACGTGTGGCAGTGGCGTTCGTGTTCGAGAGGTGAAGTGTTACCAGGGAGAGGAGCTCATCACTAGGGGACACAGCTGTGACTCTGCCCTGAAGCCAGAAGCCAGACAAAGCTGTGAGGTCCAGAGCTGCCCTACTGAGCCACCAGGTAGTTAAGGCCCTGACACGCTGCAGGCATCAGATGCACACATTGTTTACAACAGCTGTAGCCTTACTGGAAGCGCCGGTGTAGACACGTCAAAACTTGTTGACGCGTCTTTCAGAGCTCTGTTCTGTTTGGGAGTGTTGACGCGTGGCACAAACTAGAGAGAGAGAAGGAAAATGGACTGAATGGGTGCGTGTGTTTCGGCATGTCTCCAAGTCATTCCAAACTCATTGAGCATCGGCAGGTGGAATTATCCTTGCTCTTGATACCATCTCAGGATTAGATGGTCCCAGTATTTAATTTTACACATTATAAACTGGATTTCTGAGTGCATGCCCATTGCAACAGTATAAATAATCAGAGGCTTGCGCCACACTGACTGTAATAACTGTGAAACAACCTGATTCTCAATTAATCTGTGTGTGTGTGTGTGTGTGTGTGTGTGTGTGTGTGTGTGTGTGTGTGTGTGTGTGTGTGTGTGTGTGTGTGTGTGTGTGTGCGTGTGCGTGTGTGTCTCAGCCCCAGCCCCAGTGGCATCAGCAGCAGTAGAAGACTCCTGTCAAGACAAGCCGACAGCCAACTGTGCCTTAGTGCTGAAGGTCAAACTGTGTTCCCACTGGTACTACAGAAAGGCCTGTTGCCAGTCCTGCAAGGCCCCAAGACCGTGAGCTGTCAACTACAACCTCTAACCCCAACTCCCCCCCCCCCCCCCCCTACCATTGGTACAGAGGGTCAAATGCTTTCCTCGACCCTTAACCCTAACCTAGTAGCCATTTACACCCTACTACTAGAGTTAATGGTCACATCCTTCCCATTTCTATCCTACTCATGAAGGAATCACTGAAGGTTGAAAATGTTATCAGACCTCTCATAGCTTTAAAAATGACCATAACTGTGGTATTGCATGTTCAGACCAATGACCATGAGTCATTATTCGGATCCCCATTAGCTTCCACAAAGTGGTCGCTAGTCTTCCTGAAAATGCTATAATTCACACAGCTTCACTGCTGACTGTTACAAAGCATTCGAGGAAGCCATTGCATTCTATTCATTCCAATACAGTTGGAAAATCAACTTGCTGAGACCATGAACTTTATGATTTATTTTTATTTTTTACTCACTACTTCTTTGTTTTTTGTTTTAATGCGATTGAAAGTGCATATTCCTTTTAAAAGAAAGATGAGAGAAGCAGATTATTCTAGCGTTGATTTATCACCTGAGTTTAAACAAGATGGGGTCTAATAACATTGTGGCTTCCCTGGGATTTCTGATCACATCATATTGATTAGGTCAGTCTTGCTCAAATATGAAGGAAAGGGATGGTGGGACAGTGGGTCTGAGATTACAAAATCACAAAGAATATTCACCAATTATACACAAAGACATACACAAAGACAGACCCCTCTTTTAAATGGCTCGCCCCATAGGCCACCATAGCAACTGGGAAATCGGATAATTATTCCACAATAATAGAAAATGGTCATCAATAATGTATAGTATATGTGATGTGTGTGTGTGTGTGTGTGTGTGTGTGTGTGTGTGTGTGTGTGTGTGTGTGTGTGTGTGTGTGTGTGTGTGTGTGTGTGGTCTAGACATGCAGTACCACCAGTATGGTCCTTTAATAGATAGAAGGCTTTAGTCAGGGAACGCCTGATCCTGACGTTCACCATAACCGTGGTCCCCAATCACCTCCTCCCCACACAATGTGAAGACAGTCCACGTATAGGACACACTTTACCGTCCGTTTCCCTCTATCATCTCTTCCCAATCCTTCCCTTTACCTCTGAAACAGAATGAGCCAATATAACTCCTGGGGCATCACTCTGGCCCTCCCCTCTTTCTGTGTCACTTCAGGACTTCAAGGTGCTAAAATCCCCCTTCTCTGCCCATTTAAGCTTCCCAATCCCTCCCCGGCCTTTCTTCATCCTAAGGTGCTATAATATACCACAATGAAGGGTGTGTTCTGTGTAGGTTGGCGCCCTTTGCCTGAACACAAAAGGCAGCTCCATCGTTACTGTGGCAACAAGAACTAGAGAGACCAGACCAGAGACCAATCACTGTCGAGCCTCAGCTCGGTCCCAACCATTTCCTCTGCTGTACACACAGAGTATGCAGAGTTTGGTCAGTAGTCTCTCAAGCCAGACCATCACTTCCACAATCTTCCAATGCTACAGAGTGTAATTCTACCCTGTAAAAGTCAAAAACAGCAAGCCGGACGGAGGGGTATTCGACCAATTACGATGCGGTGTTCATGTAAATGTATTTTTTTAAATATATTTCCATTTCTGCCTAGCAGCTAGCTAGATAAGCTTGGACTAAATTGGTTTCCATTAGAGTCATACACAATTGCACAGGAGATAAGTGGGGGGGGACATCTGCTTTATTTTATACTCATTTTCAGAGCTTCCAAAGTACAAACTGTAAGGCAGTCTAGGCAGAAGCATTGGAAAATTGCGGGAGCCATCCCGTTTGTCTTGAGAGATAGGTCAGCTTGTACCACTGGCACCGTGTTGATCCTCTTTTGTTAACTATGAGATGTTGGCTGCCAATTTGTGCCAATACGATCAATACTGTTAACCATAATTACTCATTAAAGACCATAGAAGAGGATTAAGACCTAATATGGCTGCCAAGGATCTATCAAACTCTGTCTACACAGTAAAATTCCAAGTATTCATTTAACTCTGAGAGTGCACAAATTAGGGTTCATTAGGGTATTTTGTCTGTGTGTGTGTGTGTGTGTGTGTGTGTGTGTGTGTGTGTGTGTGTGTGGGTGTGTGTGTCCTGTCTCAGTGGTCACTTGTGTCCTTTGGCTTTTTGTAGTACACTTGTAGGACACAAAGGGCACAGGTGTGACACTTTCATCAATCAAGTGATGATACCCTGAACCTTTACTGTCATATTCACTGATTGCTTTATGCCGGAGGGTCTATGACTGAAAGCTTGCTAAATATATTAAAACAAAGATGCTTCAGATTTTGCAGTTTCGAGTGTGCAGAGGCTTTAATTTATACTCTCATAGTTGAACGAATACTCAGGATTTTTAGTGTATTGCTCTGTATCCATCTGTCCTGTGTCTGTCTCTCCTAGAAGTGTTGTTTAACTGTTGTTACATTGTTTACAGAGCTGTTGTTGTTATTGTTATTGTTTACTTTGTCAGAGGTGAGGAATAAAGAAACAGTTTTTGGACAACCATTTGTAACCCAAATATGTCTTTTGTTCAGCTGAACACTAACGTTCCGATGGCATCTGGAGCTATGGGAGTGACATTTCCAAAATTATGTGATTGTCAAGCTCTCAACGAGGAGTCCAGTGTTCCTAGAGGGTCCCCAGCTAAATGATTGATCACTAGGAATCAAATAGACCCTTACCTTAATCAAGGTTTGACACAGGCTGTAGTCTAAAGTGGTCAGGAGGTGCACACACATCCCAGGCTAATTCAACGGGTGCTCGAACAAAAAGAACAGACTGCAAAAGAAAGAATAAGTCTGCACACCGTTTTGAACCCCCCAAAAACGTTATTTACCAAGGCGGGGTAAAAAACACAACGTTTCAGCCTCTGTGGCCTTCGCCACAGAGGCCGAAACGTGTTTTTTACCCCGCCTTGGTAAATAAAGTTTTTGGGACACTAAATAAAGAGAGGAATTGCCAGCACTCACATGACTGTAGAAGAATGTTTAGTACACAATGCAATAAACAAAAATAATCAGCATTTACTGGACTAAAGACTCAATCATAGTAATTCAAATTGAGCTGAAGCAGAAAGTAAATTGATAATTGATGAAAAGCTGAGACCGCATTCACCAGAACAGAACTGAGGGTAGTCATTAAAAGATCACCAGAAATGTGATGCGTGTGTTGTTGAAACCGAATCACACACAAGCATCCAGACCACTCAATAACCATCTGCAGTAGCACATCTCTGTTCAGTTCAAACCTGTCTTAGTTCTGCACAGCACCGTTTTACAGGATACGTTCTGTCCAACTCCAGCCCAGAAGAACTTGAGGTGAGTGTGCCATAATTATGTACGCCATTTAGATTACTACTAAAAAATGGACTGGATAAAGACCTGTATTCTTATATAATGGCTCTGAATATTTGTGTATGAGGTGTCGGACAGATTTGTTTGTCATGTATGTTCCAACCCCAGAACAGAATTGTTATATCAGTTGAACGTTCACCTCAGTTCAATGTTTGGAAAAATTACAATTTAAGTAATTAAGGTTTGTATTATTAAAAAATGTGTAATGTGTAATTAAATGAAAACCTGCTATAAATTGGCCAATTATACAATATTCAGATTGAAAATGACAACAAATTACTTGAAAGTAAAGTAAAGATGCTGGTTATTTACTTGGTTATAGTCCTTTTGCTAGACGAAGTGCCAACATTGGAACACAGCTCTCTATAGCACTGCTGACCAGTGGCATGGGCCAGCTATCCATGTGAAAGCTTCTCTACTTTATGAACACTTTTCCCACACTTTGCCTCTACTCTAAACCAGAGATGTTATTTCATAAAAAAATCCATAGCAAAAAATGAGCTTGTATATATTTTCAAAAATGAAACAAATAAATAAATGTTAAATATTTGCTTATATGCGTGAACCACGTGTCAGTATGGAGGACTTAATCTGACTTATTCTGATTTAATGTATATGTACCTCATTCCTGTCTCAACATCCAGATGGCCCTTAAATCTGTGGTGTATGGGCTGTCAGTGTTGTGGGTGTGTTGCGTGGAGAAGTGCGTGTCATTCTCCAATGGCTCTGTGGCATACTCCTGTGCCAGTATGATGCCAGGACACGAACCCTTCCTCCCTGCCACCTCCAGCTCTCCATACATCGTTAATGTCTCTGCTGCCATCTATAGGCCCGGTGACATCATCACAGGTGAGAACCAGCCTAGGTATATTAAAATTGGCATCACTATGACTCAGACATAACCATAAACAAAGCTGATATCGCCATATATAGGTAAAACCACGGCCATGACGTCACTATGACTCAGACATAACCATAAACAAAGCTGATATCGCCATATATAGGTAAAACCACGGCCATGACGTCACTATGACTCAGACATAACCATAAACAAAGCTGATATCGCCATATATAGGTAAAACCACGGCCATGACGTCACTATGACTCAGACATAACCATAAACAAACCGGTTGTCCAGAGCCACAGATACGACCGCTATGCCCATATATGGTCATGTCCATTATATGGGCCGGTTGGGACCGATCTACTTCAAACTCGGCATGTGCATTGGCAAGGACTCGAGGGAGTGTGGTGCCCGCCGTCGAGTCGTTCATATTCAAGCGATATGCCCATATATGGGCTATTGTAGCAGGGCTATATTATGAAATGACTACACCACCCTCACAAATAGGAGTAAGGGATCCTACAAACAGATTAACCGTAGCATTAACCATACTGTATAATTATGTTGGACAATGTAACTGAACAAGGTAAGGTTCCCCAATTTGGTACAGGTTGAACAGAACCAGAGGCAAATGGCCCAACAAGCTGGTAAAACAACCTCAAAGAGTTTATCCTTTAACTCAGAGAGTATACAAATGTAACCAAATGGACCCTTACAGGTCTAATACAGGTCTGACTCTATATACAAATGTACACATTACTTTTCCTTGAGTCATCTCTTTTTTTCTTTCCCCCTGTTCCACCTCCCCTTTCTGTAATCTCCCATTTACTTTCCTTCTTTCTCTTTCTGCTCCCCCATCTTCACCTTTGACCTTTCTAATTGCCTCTCATCTCCTCCCAGAGGTGGTGTTGTGTAACAGGGGCAGAGTTCAGAGGTCACTCACTGTGACCTCCCCCTTCACTTTTCTCCCAAATCCTGATTTATAGTTAGTTGCACAGCAGTGTCGTGCACCGACAATAGCCAATCTACAAGCTCATCACACAACCCATCACATTGTGACGCGTTGTGAGATTCTAGATATCGGCTATTTTTGGTGTTCGACTTTCACTTCTTCCACTTTCCTTCAGCATATGAAGTCCTCTAACACATTCCACCCTCCCCCGTTAGCATCACCCCTCCACTATCCCAGTGGTTCTCAAACATTTTCATGTCAAGAACCCTCCAAAAATGTATTTGGCTGCAGACCCCCATCTGAAAAAATGTTGTGCCAGGGACTCCAAAAAGAGAACATTTGTGTTAAAAGAAAACATTTCAGAATTGTTCCAAAATGTTCACATCTATTTAAATATCTCTCAAAATCTTTCAAAAATTAAATAAATAGCAAGTACAGCTCACAACACATTGCAAGCTTGTAGATCTTTTTTATTTTATAGCAAAGGTTTCAAGTGTTTAAACCGATTGTGATGCTATATTAACTAATTTTGCTGGGGATCCCCTGGAATCACTTCATGGACCCCACTTTGAGAACCACTGCCATAACTGTCCACTCCGTTCCTCTGGTGTTCTAAATGTATTATTATTATATTATGAATGATTTATCTGTGATTGACACCACTGTGCGATGAAGTATAAATTAACCTCTCTCACCTCTCCCCCTAATCCAGTCACCATGGAGACACTGGGGAACCATTCCAATGCATTCCAGGGTTTCTTGTTACAGGCCAGGAGCCGAGAGGGACAGGGTGAGATCATGGGGGGAAAAAAACGTTGTGTTTTACTTTTTATACATGATTAAAATGCATTATTTTATTATTAACTACAACTGCTGTTGTTTAAATTTAGCAGGCGTGGCATCAGGAACGCTGGCAGTGGGAAGGTTCACCAATCTCAACGGCACCACATTCAATGTGCTGACCTGTAACGGTATAGAGGTATGAGACATTTAATCACTTACGTGGTGGGGGTCATAACGTGACGTTAAAAAATTGTGATTTTTCTGAAAAGTTTTCTACAATGCTTTCTTTCCTTCTTCCGTCCTGGCTCGTTTATTTCTCCGTGAAACCTTTCCCACATTGGTTACAGTTGTATTCTTTCTTTCAAATGTATTTATATCAACATTAAAGTCTATAGACTTGGCTGGCAAACAAATTACATCATAACTGCCCTAAATAAACATTAAAGTCCATAGACTTTGGCTGTCACATGACGTAATTTCAGAAAGCATGCATTGGAGGGGCTAGTGCTCCTCAACAACATGAAATGAAATACATTTCCAGAATGGTGTTCAAAGTTCTAAGTAAAGAGGAGGTCCCCACCACGCCCCATGATCTTGTGACAGTTACAGATAAGAGTTGAGACTCTCTCTCTCTCTCACACACACACACACACACACACACACACACACACACACACACAGACTGACACTATTCACACTTGTACAGAAGTTCCATTGAGACTGAAACTTCTACAGCTAAAGGAGGGTATACTGACCCAGATTACTTCTACAAGAATCAGGATTCAAAGTGGAAGTAAACTTCATGGAACATTCTAGGACTGGCTGGACTCTGGACTGAGGAGTGTTTCGACTGATTTCCTGAGGTTGTGTAGCTTCGTTCAGAGACAAAATGGCTTCCCAGGCATCTCATGAAAACATCACCTGCCCTCTGTGCTGTGTCATCTTGAATGATGACACAATGATTATTGTGATGGGTCAGATTGTCTGTGGAGCATGCCTGCAGGACTGATGAGGAAATGAATGAATTTCCAGTTTGTAAGCAATTATCCTCAATTGATTCCTCCCTCTGTAACCTGGCTCTGAAGAACCTGTGTGAGTCCTTCAAACAGGAGAGAGCAATGGAAGCTTTAACAGGGTCTGAGGATCTCTGCAGTCTGCATGATGATAAACTCAAACTGTTCTGTCTGGAACATCAACAGCCAGTGTGTGTTGTGTGTCTTCATTCAGAGAAACACACCAACCACAGATTCAAACCCATCGAGGAAGCTACAATGAATCACAAGAAGGGAATCCAAAAATCACTGAAGCTCTTACTGGCAAAATTGGAGGCCTTTAATAAAGTTAAAACAAACTGCATGTGACCAAACAGAAGAGCACATTAAGGTCCAGGCCCGGCAGACAGAGCGGCAGATTGAGGCGCAGTTTAAGAAGCTTCGTCAGTTTATACAAGAGGAAGAAGAGGCCAGCATCGCTGCACTCAGAGAGGAAGAGGAGGAGAAAACACAGATGATGAAGGAGAAGATTGTGGGTCTGAACAGAGAGATAGCAACAGTTTCACACTCAATCTGGTTAGAAGAGGAGCTGAGAGCTGAACACATCTCACTGCACAACTATACAAGACCACAATGGAAAGAGTCCAGTTAACACTACAGGACCCACAGCTGGTCTCAGGAGCACTGATAGATGTGGCCAAACACCTGGGTAACCTGACCTACAGAGTCTGGGACAAGATGAAGAACATTGTCTCCTACACTCCTGTCATTCTGGACCCCAACACAGCCAGTCCACGATACATATTTTCAGATGATTTGACCGGAGTGAGCCATGGAGAAAGACAGAAACTCCCTGACAACCCAGAGAGGTTTGACCACTATAAAGTTGTTTTGGGTTCTGAAGGATTTAACTCAGGGACTCACAGCTGGGATGTTGAGGTTGGAGACAATATGCACTGGAGACTGGGTGTGTTAGCAGAGTCTTTTCAGAGGAGAGGTAATGGAGGGGGACCATACTGGAGAATAACACTAAATAATTGTAAATACACCGCACTGACCTCAGAAGGGTCAGTCACTGCTCTCTCAGAACCCCCAGAAGATCAGAATCCACCTGGAATGGAACAAAGGAAAGCTGTCATTCTCTGATCCTGATACCCACACACACATACACACCTTCAAACACACTTTCACTGAGAGACTCTTTCCATACTTTTACACTACTGGTGATACACTCCCTCTGAAGATTTTACCTGCAGCTCAAAGTAACTAAAAAAACAAAATGATTAAGACTCGGAGGGGGGTGACGAGAATGAGGATGATGATAAGATGGTACATTGGAATGGTACATTTTTAAATCCATAATGTTGTGGTCTAATAGGAGAGTCAAATTGAACAAATCTATCCTTAAGCAATAATCTACTGCCTAATTATAATAATACTTGTGATTATTATTATTATTATAAATTTAACTAAAATAATTTCAACAATCATTCTGATAATAAATATGTTGTAATGTTACTGTACTATAAAATGTATCTTATGACTTTTGATATAATTATTCTGTCAACTAAATCATTTGGGAATATGAGGTCTGAGATAGAGTACTGCAATTGTGAAATTGTAAATCAAAATTGTACAACAGGATTTGTTTAAAAATCTAATAAATGCAGACACTGCACATCTCGTGTTATACAAGTTTCTTTGGCAAATCATCAATAAATAAAAAATCCAAACATGCAAACATGACCCGCTATACATACTGTACTTTAATGACTATAGTATTCCAATTTGACTGTCTTTTTTATGTCCAATGCATTTGTATTTGTATAAGTATAATTAAATGCATTTGAAGTGAAGTGAAGTGAGGGGCACATACATCACATTCCGTGCTCATCAAATTTGGTACACACAGTCAGCAAATTAATCAAATGATCTCAAATTTGGTACACACAAAGTCAGCAAATTAATCAAACTAGCCCTTACCCGTTGTGAGATATTTGTGGCCGTGGGGGGTACTGCGCCCGGGCGCATTGCCCATCGTGTGGTGATGTAAAAACAATATTTGTACAGTAAATATGACAGTTGCGTCTGTAAAAAGTAGCCTAGCCGGTTTCTGGGAGCGTGCAGGGGTTTTTTTTGGCATGGAGAGATGTGTGCTAATAGTGTGTCATTAATGTGTCAAATGGGAAAAAGGGCTCCGTTAAGACCTCCATATAATTATGGTCCATGCCTGTGTGAAAAGTGGGAGTGATTCGTGCAGTTAATGATGAGATAACGCGCTGTCAGTGACATTCAGATATTCAGACAGACAGACATTCGCTGAATTATAGTATGATGATGATCTCAAATTTGGTACACACAAAGTCAGCAAATTAATCAAATGATCTCAATTTTGGTACACACAAAGCTTGGCATAGGAGGGGCTAGTTCTCCTAAAAACAGACAATAACCAAATTTCAGGATTTTTTAGGTTTTGCTACAATGAAGTTATCACTCTGTGTGTGTGTGTGTGTGTGTGTGTGTGTGTGTGTGTGTGTGTGTGTGTGTGTGTGACTGTGTGTGTGTGTTTGTAGAACTCATCAGTTAGTCAGGCATCCTCAGAACAGAAAACAAAGGTCAGTGTCACATGGGAGGCCCCTAGCAACAGTAACTATGGAGATATCTACTTCAGGTAAACACCTACAGTATATGGTTTGACAGGTTCTGTTGGAAAAAACAACAAATAAAACAACAACAGTGTTAATACGTCTGATCATTACTACGCTAAATCTGCCACAGGTCTGGCCCTTAACTCTCCTGTTTTCTGTAAATGCTAACTAATTTGGTAAACAATATGCTTTAACCATAACACAGCATCACTACACTTTATTAAAAGTAGCCAGGTTTTTTGTAGTCATTTTTGTTATACTTGTCATTGGCGTTTTACTTGCCCTTTATCCTGGTTTTACAGTTTTTTGTTGTCATGGCAGCGTCACCTTCATCCAGGACTACACAACGTTCTGGGTTCAGGTGAACAGCAGCTCTGTGCGTCTGGAAGCAGTGAACAGCACCACCATAGTCCCATCTGGTTCTGGTCTGGAAGCAGTGAACAGCACCACCATAATCCCATCTAGCACCACCATAGTCCCATCTGGTTCTGGTCTGGAAGCAGTGAACAGCACCACCATAATCCCATCTAGCAGCACCATAGTCCCATCTGGTTCTGCTGACAAAGTGAGTACTGACTGAGTGTGACTAATTTGCTCTCTGAATGGCTGGTGATTTGACTCGTTTAGAGATTTAATGACAGCTAGGAGTCTAAGACCCTTCCTTAGACTTTACCCAAAGGGGAAATGCTCTCACCAGAAGCCTGTTATTATAAAATAGGATTTTCAGTTTATGCCACAGATTAATATCTATAGTACTCATAGCATTTTACACTATGAGAGGGAGATTGTTGGTTAAAACCATTTTGATTTTAAACGTAGATCAATATAAAGGGAGGAAGCGCTGCATGGATAAAGTGGCTCTCTAGACAGGTGCTCTTTGATGGAACATTATACTACTGCTTTGTCACCCCATACTAGTAGCATAAAAAGCCCTCCGTTGGTCTGCAGTAATGCCACTGGGGAAAGCAGTTAACTCTTTAACCTTGCGTTTTTCTACTTGTAGATCAGTTTTAAACAACTTTCTCCAAAACCTTAAAGGCCAATTTATTTGAACTCATTGGAGGTCATTCAAATTTTGAAAGCCCCTTCCAGCTCCATAAAAAAGGGACGATCAATCCAGTTGAGTATCATTTTAACTCACTCACTACTACCAGGTTGGTTTGTGATCTTCCTGTAGGGCTGAGCTGTGTGTTACTAACACATTTGTCTTTATCTCTCCGTTTGCCTAGGTTGTATGTGCCCAAACTGGACTGTGGTTAGTTCTGCTAAATATGTCTTTCTACTACTGACATCCACGTGGGCGAGCACAAATACAGGCATTGGATGCACTCTCATGCACAGAAAGCATGCATTTCTTGCAATCTGTAATACCAGCAGTACACACTACTTTTGAACGATTGTCTGTTCCCTAATGAGCTGTTAGTTATTACAACTTATTAGCTAGTTCCATCATGTTTTTAGGCCTACTAATAATAGGCCTAATAATAACGCCAAATGATGAGTCTGAGAGAGAGATATATATATATATATATATATATATACACACAAAGTATATCAGACAGGCACATGTGCAGTTTAAATAAAATAAAACATGTGTGAATGAAAATAACTTGTAACTGATCTATCTCTCTCTCTCTCTCTCTCTCACACACACACACACACACACACACACACACACACACACACTGTAGCAGGTTGTTTATTCATTACAGCTCTATGGCAATATTAGGGAAACATTGGAAACCACAACACAATAACAACCAATGCAACCACACACTGACCAATTAAATGACCAGATTATGATAGTAAGGCTGTGTGGGTTAGAATAGTACACAAAGTCAAATTATATCCTACACTGGATAAAGGTTTTAACCATGTTATATTGCAACATTGCCCAAAGTGATGTCTCATTTAATTGTTCTCCCTGTAACTTTACCGAAGCAAATTGTACAAGCACTTTAAAAAAACACATTTGTTAACCTGCTTCTTGAAACAGCAAGCTACAGTTGAGTGACACTTCTTGAGAAATATTAAATCAAGTTTAAATGCTGGTGAGGAAGTGTGAATGTGAAAGTACTAACCAACATTTTTTGGGGTTATTTTTGTTGTGGTACAACTTACTGTTATTACATAGTTGCTAGATATGGGTGCAACTTTAACCATTCCAAAACAACAATGGCAACAACAAAGTTCTACTGTCTGCTTCATCACCTTCATATCAATTGATGTTGTCAACATCATGCACTGAGAATGATCATTGATCTAGAGACTAGTGTAATCCAAGGGGATTTCTTACTGATTACAAAGGGTTAATAATCAGAAAATGCAAATAACTAGCACCAACACACAACTACCAAACCGTTTCACCTGCCCTGCTAAATATAGTTACAATACATTCATGTACTTGTACAGCATCACCTATGATAAATGATAGTTTCTTAAACCTTTATGTTCTTCAATAAGAACGTCCATAAACGTTTACCATTTAAGGGTGTAGGGTGGACAATGGTTTAGTGTGCAGGGTTAGTATGCAAGGGAGGAGGGTGGAGGATGGTTTAGGATTAAGTGAGTAAGGTGGAGGATGGTTTAGGCCGGCCCAGGTGAAGTTAGTATGTAAGGGTGGAGGATGGTTTAGGCCAGCCCAGGTGAAGTACGTTAGTATGTAAAGGTGGAGGATGGTTTAGGCCAGCCCAGGTGAAGTACGTTAGTATGTAAGGGTGGAGGATGGTTTAGGCCAGCCCAGGTGACGTACGTTAGTATGTAAGGGTGGAGGATGGTTTAGGCCAGCCCAGGTGAAGTACCAAGTACGTTAGTATGTAAGGGTGGAGGATGGTTTAGGCCAGCCCAGGTGACGTACGTTAGTATGTAAGGGTGGAGGATGGTTTAGGCCAGCCCAGGTGAAGTACCAAGTACGTTAGTATGTAAGGGTGGAGGATGGTTTAGGCCAGCCCAGGTGACGTTAGTATGCAAGGGTGGAGGATGGTTTAGGGTGAAGTTAATATGTAAAAGGTGTAGGGTGGAGGATGTTTAGGGTGAAGTTCATATTTAAGGGTATAGGGTGAAGGATGTAAAGTGGCAAGTATACATTGAGCATTTTCTTTTTCAATACATTTTATAAAAGAAAGTGTAACTTAAGTATAGGAAAACATAGGGAGGGGGATAAGAGATCCATGTAACATCATTGGTGCATCAGTCCTGTGATCTTGTAAAAAAAAACGTTGTCAATGATTTTCTTGTGTGTGTACATGTGAGGAACAGGCTAAGGGATTAGGGTGTGATGGTTAAGAGGTAGGGCATTTTAAGGTCATAAATCCACAGTGATGACACACTTAAAACAGGAAAACAGTAATGGTATTATATAGATACATTCTCAGACACAAAGCAGCTTTTGTCAAAATGACCATTCTCCATTAATAAAAAACTCTCCAATGTTTTACCTTTTTCTTCTCAAACAGTGCAGCATGTGTAAGAATAAAATGAAGCCGACTGACACTGCAAGGCTGACATCAATTTGCATGAATCTCTGCAGAGAAAAACAAAATCCGCCATTGCTAATGACAGCATTTATGTGATTGTATAATTCTTTGGATATGTGGATATGCCAGACAATTATTATTTTAATAACTAAATTATACAGAAAGTGAACCCAGTTTTGTCTAGGACAGAAATACACCAGGTGATGCAACATTAAATAAACACCAACACCAATGATTTCAATAAAAAGCATGACAGCGAGCTACAGGCAAATGTAACACAAGGAAGTAAAAACCTAATTTATACTTCACCACACAACGCAGGTGTTGACTATAGGCCATCATTGTGTGACATAGTATATATTAGACTCACACAGATTTATATTTTGATACCATCTTTCATCATGATGTTACTTACGGTCTTGTTAAATTAACCCAATGAATGTTTTCCAATTTCTTGGATATGTATATTCACATAAAGTGAAAGTTAAAAAAGAGGGGTAGAAATGATCAATTAATTAAAGTATCAGTAGACCGAGCTTCTTTGATTTGGGACAGAATGCAGAAGAAAAACATTTCCCCTGCCGTAACAATAATGAACTGGATGACAGATGTTACAGTTTCAGTGCTTATTTGTTTAAATCTATTCTCCCACCCATTTCAGCAGACTGAGATCATACTTTGTAAACAGCAAAACAATACACTGCTATTGAAAAACTGTTTATATACCAATAGGAACAACTGAACTAAGTATCTCTGTGTGTGTGTGTGTGTGTGTGTGTGTGCCAATAATCCCACCATTTACAGAACAAGACATTTTAGCAGTACAGCAAAGAAGAATTCAGTAGTTCTGAACATTCAGCTACCACAGCCTGTGGGTTTTCAAATTACCTGCCGTGACTCGACTAAACATAATACATGTGTGTGTTCTAGTCAGGCCAAGCACTGTAGGCCAAACAATGCACCACTCAACCCCAAGAGCTTTCTTTCTACAAGGTCTATAGCAGCGATTCTCAACCTTTTCTGGCGGATCAGGGCCTGCTTGAAAATCCTATTAGTCGGGGGCCCACTTGTAATAGCAGGGGCTGGGCCCACAGGTTGAGAATCACTGATCTATAGATTACTCAGGTATAAAATTAGACACTGACAACTGTAACAACAATCAGCACTTCTGTGATGGTAGTGCATGAACCAGCACTAGGACCAGAATGTTTGGATTTTATTCAGTATCTAATAGACTAAATGCTGGCTCTGTAAAATGCTGGTTCTACTGTATATCCATTTAGAAGTTGACACACCCTGGCATTTTATTTAAAAAAAATAACTGAGCTACTGGAGGAGGCACTGCAGAATTATTGGGGCTAAACCTGGTAATCTTTCACGCTAATTTATACTTTGTTGCGCAACTATACTATGTTGCTCTACAGAAATTATATGTTTTCAACTGGACAAAAAGTGCTGGTCATGCAACAGAGTATAAATGTAGCCTTGACGTTAGACCTTGCTTGTGAGGAAGAGGGAGAATTCACAAAAACGGATATATTACTGGAAGTAAAGTGCCCGTTTGTATCAGCCCTGTGAAATCTCCTTCCTCCTCGCTGGGCTACAACAGGAACTACTACAGTAGAAAGGAGTAAGGACGCAAGCATGGAATCTTCTTTGCGTTTAAGTAAGGACGTGCTGTGATTGGCCAGTAGTAACTTTGAGTGGCATTTGGGGCAAACACTCTCACCAGAACATGATTTACTATTCTGTTCTTTTACTACAACGGGTTGCAACTCCAACGGGGCTAAGCAAACTTCACAATGTTTGACACGGCAACTCGTGCACTTTTGCTCGTGGCTCAAGTTCGCTTGAGACAGCGCCCCTCCTTCATGGTCTAAAACTGTACTTTATCCCCTACTACTAGAAGGGAGGGGTGTGTGACCTTTTACTCAAACACGAAGAGGATTCCATGCACACAGAAAGGACAACCTCTCAAAAACACAGGCAGAGATGTGGTCACACAGGGAGGTCGTCTAGAGGTCATGCAGGACCTCGAGCATCGTGGCCAGAGACCAGGCCTGAGTTTCACAGCTGAAGGGGCAGAACTGGCCGTTCTCATTGGTCAACTCTGGTAAACCTTTCCATGGAGACCTGAGAGGGACGAGAACAGCAACATAAAGGTCCTTACCAATGGTGGACGGTAGCTACGTACATTTACTAGAGGATTGTACTCAATTACACACAATTTTCACCTGACCAGAGCTTTTTTCTTATTTTTTCCATTATAAAACTAGAGAATTTGAAATATCACCCAGCCCTACACTGAAATACATTAGAGGACAAAAGACTACAGTTGCTTCAGTTAGGTGTCAGGATTTAGGACAGGCCAGAAACCATGTAGAAACAGGCAGACCAAGTATTCCTACCTCTCCAGGTGGGTATAGTGTTTTGACAGCACATTTTTGACCAGGGTGACAGTCTCTCTGTAGGCTTCCTCACTCAGCATCTTGGCAAAGTGCAGTTTAGCACGTAGAAAGTAGCCTACTGGCCATAACCACTCCTATTTACAGAGAGAAATGCAGACACAGAATTATCAACAGTCTGAGATTTATCCCACAATTTTCTTTTTTGAGTGGTGCTAGCCACTCCACTCCTATAGACAGCAATGTGTGTCTGTATGTCCGAGTACCGTCTGTATGTCTGAGTGCGGAATTAGCGTTTATTTTTCTATTTTTTCAAAAGTTTGTTTTTGTGGCTTTCACCTTTATTTTATTTTTCATAGAGGGATAGGTATACAGTAGGCTGACAGGAAATGAGGAGAGAGATGAGGGGGTGACACCCAGTAAAGGCCGTCACAGCCACACACACACACACACACACACACACACACACACACACACACACACACACACACTACCGTCTCCAGAGCAGCAAAGAGCTTTGTGACTCACCGGTCCCTGGTGGTAGTTGAAGCCCCTGGACACGTTGTAGTTGTCGTTGTCCAGGGCGTTGTCGTAGACGCCGCAGTACACCATGTCACTAAGGTGATGTCAGACAACATGGAGTGTTACAGTACACCATGTCACTAAGGTGATGTCAGACAACATGGAGTGTTACAGTACACCATGTCACTAAGGTGATGTCAGACAACATGGAGTGTTACAGTACACCATGTCACTAAGGTGATGTCAGACAACATGGAGTGTTACAGTACACCATGTCACTAAGGTGATGTCAGACAACATGGAGTGTTACTTTGATAATGATGAGCTGATGTACCAGACGAGAGTTAGAACAAGAAAATCTTCTCAAAGGGCATCTTATTATTTAAAAAAATAAAAATAAAACAACAATGATAAAAGGAGAGTAAA
The DNA here is from genome assembly GCF_963924005.1 of Protomyctophum bolini. Taxonomy (NCBI): domain Eukaryota; kingdom Metazoa; phylum Chordata; class Actinopteri; order Myctophiformes; family Myctophidae; genus Protomyctophum; species Protomyctophum bolini. The sequence goes on along the minus strand of NC_137873.1, from coordinate 26,360,683 downwards.
AATACAATTGTTAATGGGTGTTCTATTTGATTTTAAATGAACAGGCTTTGAGATGCAGAATCTTGTGTGTATGTGTATTACTCAGGGTCAAGGGTCTTCATCCCTAGAGGTCCCAGAAGCTTCTTCTCAGCGACCTCCAAGGCTGTCCACGCTCTCTCCACGGTAAACAGCTCTGGAGCCTGTCAGTCAGTACAAAGCCAGTCAACCAAATCATCACAACAACATCATCACATCCATGAAGGAATTTCAACTGACTAACAAATTAGAGGGACATTTTTAGTGTTGCCAAACTGGGACATCTGGGAACCCTATTCCACCACCATGTTGATAATGATATCAATCTGTCTTTTTTTTATCCCACAAGGACGCCGGACTGACCTCTTGCTTCCTTCTATGCATAAGGAGTCCAAGCTGCTTCTTTTCACCTGACGGGGGAGAGTTTCACCGGCCAGACGTAGCGCGTAGAAGGAACACGTTATTCCGACCAGTTCCCTTTCCCTCCATCAGGCGCCCCGGCTGGCCAGGAGGAGGTAGTTATAGAGACTAGGATTACTGCATGTTTTTGTGGGGGTACCTACCCTAGGGGCCACGGGGAGAACATGCAAACTCCACACAGAAAGGCCCTTTTGCCAACCCCACCAAGTTATGGGCACCGATGACGCGGAGGAGAGAACACGCCCCCAGCGGGAATTGAACCCAGGACCTTCTAGTTGTGAGGCGACAGCACTACAGACTGTTCCAAGGTGCCCCCTATGATATAAATCTGTCTAAGTGTGTTTGTTGACCTACCACCACCATGGCGATGGCGAAATTGGGTCTCAGCTGATAGTCGCACCAGGGACTGGAGGCCCCATAGCTGTCCTTATAGATGCCTTTTTTATGCACCAGCTCAGGGTGCTTCTCGTTGGGGTCCTCCGACTCCCCAGACACCCAGAAACCTTTCTCGAACGTCTCCTGGAGCTGCTGGTTCCACTGATCATACGAGATGAACACTTCCTTACCTGGAAATGTATTGCATATATATAGAGAGAGTTGCACATATAGGGAGAGTTTTAATTTAATCAAATATCTCTGTAAAAATGAAGGGTCTAAACCAGGGGTAGGCAACCTTAGGCACAGGTGCCAACATTGGCCCCGGGGAGGGTGATCACTGGCACACTGGCATAAGTGTGAGACAGAGATTTTTTGTGAGACAATATTTAATTTTAAAATGAAATATTGCAAAAACGTTTAGTCAGTTAAATTAAGTCCATTCACATCTACAAATTACATCCTGCACATAATTGTCCATTCATTTCAACTCCTAACTCCTAACTCATGACTGGGGCGGGATTCTGGGTTATTGCTCCGAGTTTAATGATCATTACATCCTGATGTTAAAGAAAACATTTCTAAGGTTGTTAACTTGTTATGTGTATCCTATGGACAATCAAAATCAGCTGAGATAATTTCATTTAATTAAATGATGGCACACTGACTATCACCAAAATGAAAACATAGCACTTCATGTGAAAAAGGTTTGTCTAAACTGCAATCATGCTGATTGGTTACAGTCTGTGAGTTACCGTCTCTGTGTACTGTGACGCCACTGTAGGGGAACTGTCCGTCCTCGTGGAGCTCCACCACCCAGCGGACTGTGGATTTGCTGAGACCAACGATCTCTACTGCTGCTCCATCTCTGGAGCAAGGACACACATCACAGACACATACAAAAAACAATAACATCAGAGAATGTGAGCAAGGCAGACAGAAGCCTTCAAATACCTATCTAAACGATTCAAAATCTAAATAAACGTATCGCCCTTACGCCTCTAATCCTTTCAATTGACCTCTAGTAGTGTACGGGTGATAAGTGCTTGTGTTTGAAAGCTTGACACACCAACAGTACCAGTAACACTGGTGCTACAGGACTAACAAGGTGGGTCTAATGAAAAGGAACCCTGGCTTTTATTGCATTTTATTTTGTCATGTAATAATTGATCAGCGCATCCTATCCAGTCTATGTCAACCGTTCTACAAATAAAGGGGAAGAGAGGGGGTGTGATATTTGTTTGCCAGTAACATAATTATGGCATTATGTCATTAGGCAGATTTGCATGTTGTCAGCAGAATATTGCTGATACACCCACACATCTGGAACGGCACATCTACGGCTCATCATCGTTTGGAATCTTGGTGGTGGCGGGAGATTGCATTAATGTCTGATACTTTGTTGGGTAGCTGTCAACCAAGTACCTTCAGACTACACGCCTATGTGTGTATCTACAGTATGTGTGTGTATCTATCTATTCTACAGTGTGTGTGTGGTATTACTGTAGTATTACTGTGGTATTACTGTACCTCGGCGTAGCAGGCATGCCTTTATTCCTGGCTTGCTCGCTCTCTCCCATCTTGTCCATCCACGTTCCACAGTTAAAACGGTTGCCTCCAGATACAAAACCTGTCGCTGGGTCCACTTTGGCAGCCACGTTGAACCCTGGCAGGGGTCAAGGATAAGAGCAAGTAATGTAACGTTGAGCATGGCTTCAGGATATTTCAGGGCAATGGTTGATTTAGTAGGTTAGATTACTTGGAGGAAAACCCCACCAACATACAAAGTATATTACAAACTAATAAAACCCTGCTTTTAACCCATTTAGGCCTGAGATCAGATTCTAAAAATGTCTTCCACATCCTGACAGTTTTCTGAAAAAGCTATGTTTCTATGTCCGTCGTTCTTCGATTTTTCAAAAATAGCTAAAGCATAACATAATGCTAACACCAAAAGGGGTTCCCGCCCAAAATGGGTTGCAATGCCACTCAGTTACATACACACCTACCTTCATCCCTCATATGCATGTCTATCTTGGGTCCAGCATTTCGCTCTCTGAAAGAGATGCCCTCTAGATGGCGTTGCAGGGCCTCCTGTATCACATCATATAGTGGCTGCTCCTGTACACATGCAAACACACACATTAGAATAACATATTTCTTGCTGAGACATTGAATTAACTTTCTGAGACATTAAATCTAACATCAAACCTGTGGAAAATATTATTAACAAATATTATTGTATATTATTGCTACAGCTACTGTTTTATAAACACAAACGCATTGATTGTACATGAATCAGTTCTTGTCAGCAAGATTAGCCATTACTCTTATCTTGTGACTCAACATTTTTTTGCATCTGTGTGTATGTGTACTGTGTGTGTGTGTGTGTGTGTGTGTGTGTGTGTGTGTGTGTGTGTGTGTGTGAGAGACATACCACTTCTCCCGGTTTGCATGGCTCAGAGTCATCACTGGGGTACATGCGTGTAACAGGGCAGTGCAGGATTTCAAGCCCCTCGGGCACATGGGTAGCGTAGTCCTAAATGACAATAAATTATCAAACAATATCATATCAAAGCTCTGCTAGTCACAATGAAACCGGTTCATTCAGCTATAAATGTTTTCTTTGCATAAGGTAGATATTTGCTGTATATCATTAGTTTAAACTCAAGAGTATCTGTATGGAATCAGAACAGACTCATAATTATGTGTATGAGTCTGTTCTGATTACATATAGATATATGTGGTCTCCGGTTCCTGTCCTTATGAGCCAGGTCGTGACAGTATCCACAGTACCTGAATGCATTACCCCATTAAGACCTGAGACTGATTCTAAATCCTAACTGTTGTCTGAAAAATATATGTTGCTATATCAAACCTTTTCATGTCAAGGACCCCCAAAATTACATGTATTTGCCGATCTAGCAGATCTACAAGCTCACAGCATGGCACGAAGCTATTCTTGAATAGCCAACCGATATATAGCTAAAATCGGTCAGTACCTGGATGCATTATTACTATGTGTATCTGGATGCATCATTACTGTATGTATCCACCACCGGATTCATTATTATAGAGTTGTCCCGATAATATTTGTTTTTCAGACAGAGTACATTTTTAGTACTTGCCGATACAGAGTACCGATACGAGAACTTGTTATTTTACCTGGTCTACACTTGTCAGTTGTCATTTATGCTTGTAGATCGGCTGTTTTTGGCGATTAGCTGCAGTGTTGGGTCAGACTTGCTACCGTTGCATTCGTTCAGCCTAGTGTCATTTGGATGTTTTGGTACTCTGGTCAGAGTATTGATATTTCATATTCCATCCTGATTGGCTAACATTGGCTTTTTTACAGGATTGGCCCGTTTTGAACAAAAAGCCTCAAATCATGAACGCAGCGTGCAATTTACATGAAATCTTTTACAGACGTTCCTACTAGGCTGAGGAATATATACCACCCTTTTCACATTGGCCTGTTATAGCGCCACCAACAGGTGGATTTTTGAAAAACACATTTTTGGAACAATATGCCTCAAATCATCCAATTGCCATCCAAGGCGTATGAAGAAATGGCACCCTTTTCACATTGGCCTATTATAGCGCCACCAGGAGGCCACAGCCTGACCTGCCCTGGTGGAGACCCGTGTCCTGAGGGGCACTTTATCTAGTTACTGTATGTATCCACCAGTACCTGGATGCATTAATATGTATCCATCCACCAGTACCTGGATGCATTCATATGTACTGTATCCACCAGTACCTGGATGCATTAATATGTACTGTATCCACCAGTACCTGGATGCATTGGAGCCACCACCACACTGCGTCTCTGCAGTTGAACCTGGCACAGCGTCCTTCTCCCAGCAGGTTTGGGATCAAGCCGTGGCGTAGGGTGCCCGCAACGGCCAGGATAATGTTGCTAATAAGTGACGGGACGACAGAGGATGCGAATGCCAATTTGGTAATTAGAGAGTGTACATACAGATGATGTGCACTGCACGTACAAAAGCACACCTACACATAATGATGTGAATATTCATGCATGAGCATACATTGTACATAAAGACATCTACACACACACACACACACACACACTCTGTGACCACCAATGCCATACCGTGCCTCAACATGTCTGCCAGTCAGCAGCATCAGTCCCCTCAGAGAAATGAACGTATCTCGGCCCCAACAGCGGAAAATACCCGCAGAGAAATGAGGAAGACCTGGAGAATACGAATAACAATAGACTGGATGTACTGTACTGCCAATGTTGTTTGCATTGTTTTATAATAATTAGAATAGAATATGTCGTACATGCTTACATCTGTAAATAATCAAATTCACATGACAACCAAGTGATACATTACCAGTCCACGCTATGCGTTTTTCCAACATGATTTTAACCTTGAATTTACTGTGAGCAATCAATCACTCAGTTATTGCCATCAAAACACCATGAACATCTCAGAAGGTGATTAGCTACCTGCAGCCAGTGAGACACAGCACTGCTCCTTTTCCCCTGTGATTGGACTGAGGCGGTACGGAACGTCATCTAACTCAGAGGAAACAGGAGGGAGGGCGGGAAAACGGCCAACGCCACACATCTGGACCGAACCCAACGCCAGGAGACGCACAAAGCTGGAGCCATTCTGGATAAAACTACAAGGAGAGAAAGACTGAATTAGTGCAACTAATGCCAGTTACCACAACTCCTGTAGAATATCACACTATACATTGACCCAGCTGAAGGGATTGGTAAACAAAACAAGCTTTAAATAAACATGTAAACTACGCATGTATTTAGACAAACTAGCAATAATAGTTAAAAATGTTGAAATTGTATCAATCAAATTGTCAATCTTGTGTGAGATTGAGTCGGGACGGGACGGTTCAGTTAATCTTGTGAGGGAAATTACTTTTCAGCTTCACGCAGCTCAGATGGTCATGATAAGGGGGGGGCAGCTGTTAAGGTTAAGAGACTTGCTCAGGGACACTTCGACATGGGCAGGTTGGGAGGCAAACCGGAGACCTTCCGATTACCTCTCTACCTACTCAGTTACGCAGACGGTCAGGCACGTACGGCCGTACCTGGACATGCGCTTGTACGTAGCATCCAGGGCAGTGGTGTAGGTTCCTACCAGGATGGCGTCAAAGTAGCAGGGGATGAGGTAACGTGGGATGTGCTTGAGGTAGTCAAACATGGCCACCAACCACTGACCCACCTGCCACGCAGACCAGCAAAGACAGGCAGACGTAATGTTTAAAAAGCAGTATGTGTCACGGTATCAGATCCGTATCAGTGTCAGATCTCATCTGATGAGCCTGTGAATTGATCTACTGTATGTGGATTATTAACTGTACCTATACATGATCACTTCTTCACGTTCCTTCATTCAATCATTCATTCATTCACTTATTCAGGGTACATAAATGCACAGCATTTGACAGCAGTCTTTTATTCATGACTGTAAGCCTTACCTGTGCCAGAGGTCCCTCTTTGTTTACCAGTCTGTTGGAGACATACTCAATGAGCCAGTCGCCCTGCCTCAGGTTGGCACAGACAGGGTGTCCCAGGTCGTTGTTGGGACGAATGTCGGCCAGCACCGACATCAGACCTTCACGAGGGCCCCAGCAGAGAAACACCAGTAAACCAATAACCACAGCACGGCACAGTGAAGATAAAGTCCCTTAATTTAATAGAAAGCTGTGTGGCTGCATACCTTACAATTACATAAAGCACTGGTTCTCCCCCAGTATCCGTATGGAGCCAGTGGTTAATGTCTCTATTTCTATTCATAAATCCTAGAGGCCAATTAAAGAGGTTCTGCTGACACAGTGGTATCTATATAGCAGTTTCCCTTTTTTTAGTACTGACAAAAATAGGGCTCATGGTGCCCTATTTTCGCCGGTGCCTTACCCGCTATACCTAAACTTTTTATTAGTGTAGATTTACATCTTACACAAACTTCCCATTGACAATGAATGGAGAATTTATGTCATATGTGGACATAGGTCGTCATAGGTGTCTGATGATGTATGATGATAAGAGCGCCCCTCACTTCATCTTGCATCATGCTGTAAATTCATGTACCTTGCAGTCCAGCGTATTTCAGAGTCTCCCATCCAGGAATACCGTAACACCCTCCTCCGTCTTCCTGCTCTTCAGAATCGCAACGAAACAGCAGAACGTTCAGATCTGCCAAAGTGAGCTTGGACATTAACCTGTATGTGAACACACACACACACACACACACACACACACTTTTTTTGTGAGGGTACCTACCCTAGGGGACACAGGGAGAACATGCAAACTCCACACAGAAAGTCCCTTTTGCCAACCCCGCCTCGGGTATGGGCACTGATGACGTGGAGGAGAGAACACGCCCCCAGTGCCCACAGCGTCCTCAGCAGGAATCGAACCCAGGACCTTCTAGCTGTGAGGCGACAGCAGCGACTGTGACAGCAAACGTTTAAGACCCCGTTTACACGAGAACGGTATTCATAGAAAACGGCAAAATAAAGTATCGCTTGCTTTAGACAAGAACAGCGTTTTCGGGGGAAGTGAAAACACCTTCCAAAGTGGAAATCAACGCTGTTTCCTCCCGTCTCCATGTAAACAGGCGAAACGATAAATCCGCAAAACTTGACTTGACATAATGGCTCACGTCGGCTCACAACGCATATGTATATTCCATTGATGCAGATCGAGCCATATGTTTATGTTATACAATATTTGGAGTTTCTACAATGAGCAAGCGCTCCCTCCTCGCCTACAAAGCGCCGCTCATCAGCGTTGGTGAATGTAAAACCATGATGTAAATAAAATGCCTTGTGATAGGCAGCAGCGGCAGCAGCGTTTATGTAAAATATAAGCATCCATGATGCATGAAGTGAATCATGTGAATGAGAACGTGATGCTGAGGTGGCCCAATGTACGGCTGGCAGCAACTGCACTTGCTCTGCGCATGTCTGTGACAGGTGCAATGTTCATTTTATGCAGGTGTGTGTGTGTGTGTGTGTACACTCACTGTGCTAGTGGTGCTTGGAGGGCTAGTGGTGTGTTTGGGTCAGGGGTGCTGCCTCTGCGGTACTTAGGGCTGAATTGAGTCAGGTAGTACCTCAGAACACCCACCAACTGCTGGGCCTTAGGATCCAAACTCACCCTGGGAGCACAGCACAGAGACACAGAGTGACAGTGACAAGACACAGAGAAACAGATAGAGACAAAGTTGGAGAAAGTCAGAGAGAATAAGACTGAGGATAAACAAGTGTGAGTGTATGCATGCTTGCATGTTAAATACCTAAAGGCGATAACGCTGCCAGGTGTGAGATTCTGGAAGACGATTTCCTGGACAAATTCTGATCGGCCTTTAGAGGTAACTCCAGCCTGCTTCACTACTTTACTATCCTGTAACTAGATATATTATAATTATTGTTATTAGTAGTAGTATTGATATTAATAATAATCATCATGTCATCAACACCAACATCATTAATATCATCGTCATAACATTTACCGGTATGTGTTCTTTGATCTCCACAGTGTACTCCGGCATGCCATTGATGTAGTCGTCATCTTTCATATAACTCCCGACTTTCCTCTCCACTGTCCTCGCCTCCAACACCACTTCCTCGATCTTCCCTAGAGAGAGAAAGTGGGAGAGAAAGAGAAGAGAATGCACAACAATGCAATCACTCTTTGGCCAACATGGGACGTGGTATTTCTAGTCAGTTATAAAAACAAATATTATAATTATTTTTTATCCAACGATTTTGTAACCCATTTTTCACCCTGTGTCAATTATCTAATGTGATCCTGGGCTCTACACACCCTCCGCCAACCTGGGGAGAGCAATGGACTTGAACTCATGCTTCCTTCATGCATGAGTGTCCAAGTTGCTCCTTTACACCTGACAGGGGGGAGTTTCCCTGGTTGGACGTGGAAGGAACACGTTATTCCAAACAGTTCCTTTCCCCTCCATCAGGCGCCCCGGCTGGCCATGGGAGGCAGTTTAGAGACCAGGATTACTGCATGTTTTTTGTGAGGGTACCTACCCTAGGGGACACGGGGAGAACATGCAAACTCCACACAGAAAGGCCCTTTCGCCAACCCCGCCTCGGGTATGGGCACTGATGGACAACATTTCATTCTGCCAAGAGGGTGCAAATCTGGCAAGGGGGGAGGGGTTTACCCAGGCTAACTGCAGTAGGTATTTCCAGTGAAAACGGTAACTGTGTACTGGTCCTACCCGGTATGAACATGGGGGGTATACTGCTGGGGTACTGGTGGTTCTTCCAGAAGGCTGTCCTACACACAGACACTACAGACTGGTGGGTGCTGGGACAGTGCCGGGTCACTGCCACGATGTCTGCGTCCACCTGATCCACGTACACCTGCAAGTGACATCATATGAGGCTTAAGCTTAATTTATGGTCTTTATATTAAGCAGTATCCACATTTTCAGATGGGGTCCGTGGCCAAATACATGATTTGGGGTTCCTTGATATGAAAAGGTTTGAGAACTGCTTCTCTACTGCTCTACTAAATATGTGTTGTTTTAACCAATTCATACAGAAAACTACCTGCATGAATCCCTGGGAAGCTAGCTCCTGGTGCAGTTGGTTGAGAGCCAGTTTACCAGCGATGATACCACTCTGGGCACCGACCTCAGCATGGGCAGTGGGGAGGGCTGAGGGGTTCCATTTAGGGTAGAAACGCTCCTCCTTTACAACAGAGATCTACACACACACACACACACACACACACACACACACACACACACTTTGCAATAAGCCGTAATGGTGTGTTGCGATTAATAAAATCACTGAGTAAATCTTATTGTATTTCGTCACTGTCGAGCAGAAATAATTTAATCACCATAATTACTTGCGCAAGCAGAGCGCGCAAGTAATCGTTTCGCTTGGTCTCTTCGAAGTGAAGACAAGTTTTCTTCAACGGTGAATCTGTGCCTGGTTTGCTGGGACTAGTTACAACATTACGTCATCCTTGAGAGAGTACATGGTGTGTATATGACGTAATGTTGTAACTAGTTACAAATTACGTCATATACACACCATGTACTCTCTCAAGGATGACGTAATGTTGTAACTAGTCCCAGCAAACCAGGCACAGATTTACCGTTGAAGAAAACTTGTCTTCACTTTTTGGAACCAAGTAACCACAGTATACTGCTAATCAAATTACAACTACATACTCTGTATGTAGTTGTAACTAGAACAACTACATACAGTCTGTGCCTGGTTTGCTGGGACTAGTTACAAGTTACAAGTTACAACATTACGTCATATACACACCATGTACTCTCTCAAGGATGACGTAATGTTGTAACTAGTCCCAGCAAACCAGGCACAGATTTACCGTTGAAGAAAACTTGTCTTCACTTTTTGGAACCAAGTAACCACAGTATACTGCTAATCAAATTACAACTACATACTCTGTATGTAGTTGTAACTAGAACAACTACATACAGTCTGTGCCTGGTTTGCTGGGACTAGTTACAAGTTACAAGTTACAACATTACGTCATATACACACCATGTACTCTCTCAAGGATGACGTAATGTTGTAACTAGTCCCAGCAAACCAGGCACAGATTTACCGTTGAAGAAAACTTGTCTTCACTTTTTGGAACCAAGTAACCACAGTATACTGCTAATCAAATTACAACTACATACTCTGTAACAACACTCAGTATAGCAATTGGTGCACAAGTGATGTTGACTACTAATGTAATGGTATCTGATGGATTAGTCAACGGTATCAGAGGACTTGTTGAGTATATTGACTTTGAGAAAAACGACACCTATGTTACAGTAATACTTGTTAAATTCCAAGACAAAGATGTTGGTCTTAATGCGAAGTCTAATAGTAAATCTAAAAATTACCCAGAAGCAGTTCCAATATACAGACATGAAGCTATAATTTTCCATGGAGGCAGAAGAACAGGATCAACAAATAGGTTTCAATTCCCGTTGACATTAGCTTGGGGATTAACTATTCATAAGGTTCAAGGTTTAACTATACAAGAGATTGTCGTATCTATGAAGGGCTCACGTTTTAACCCGGGACAAGCCTATGTAGCATTCAGTCGAGTGAAAAGGATAAGAGATCTATATATACTTGATTTTAGTCCTAAAAAGATCAAAGTAGATAAGAATGTAGAAAGAGAAATGATACGATTATGACAATCACCTCTAGAAAATCCAAATATACGGAAGATAACTCAATTACCATTAAAACATTCATTAAAAATTGGATTGTTGAACATCAGAGGTTATCTAACACATTTACAAGATATAAACTCAGATTCCCAACTCGAAATGTTGGATCTAATAGCTTTTACTGAAACACACTTAAAGAAAAATAATAACATTACTTTTAAATTAAAAACAATGAACACCAATTACAAAACAATCAGGAATGACAGAGAATATGATATAGGTGGGGGAGTTATGTTTGCTATAAAAGAAGATATTGCCATTGAAATAATTCAAAAATAAATCGAGATATTAGAAAAAGTAGAACACGTATGTATACATGTAAAAAATAAAGATCTATATATCATTCTTATGTACAGATCACCTAAAACAAACCTTACGGAATTAAACACATTTCTCAAGAAAATGGTAAAGTATCTATCATCTCCGACTTCCACAATTATGATAATAGGAGATTTCAATGAAGACCATTATACTGAAAAAGATATAAATATAAAGACCTTCATGTCAAGATTAGGCTTTAAACAATTAAATACAAATCCAACTACAGATTTCGGAAGTATTTTAGATCATGTATATTTCAACAAATTTGAAAGTATTATTACAGAAATTGAAGTTAGAGACACATATTACTCTGATCATGATTTAGTATTAATATCACTATAGTACAAAATGAAATACATTTAAAACAATTGACAATTTACAATAAGTAATAAAATAATTATACTGTATAATATATTTTAATTCAGTTTATATACCTTTTTTTTCATCACATATCAATGATTCATTTTTCTGTAAAAAAGTAGTTAGGTAGCAAATAGTTACACGTAATGATTATACATTTCAAACGTTCCTTCACAGAGATACTGAGAGTGATACTTTCCAGCGGTCGAAAGTACTTGCGCGCTCTGCTTGCGCACTAGTAGGCCATTTATGGCCTACTAGTGTGCAACAAGCAAGTATGCACTCGGCAGAGTGCAGTTCTAGTTGCATTGTTGTTTTTATATACTAATTCCCTAATTTATGACTAGATTATAACTACATTGGATCAATTGGAACACTGGCTCTTCTTTTCCATTTCCCGAAAAGTAACGTTTTTGGAAATACAAGGTGTCTGCTGCTTGACAGTGACCATTTTTATTTACGTATATAACTATAACTAGTTGCACAATGTGTGTGTACAGTGTGTGTGTGTGTGTGTGTGTGTGTGTGTGTGTGTTACCTGATGGGGCACCAGTTCATCATATCCTCTAGTGGAGCCAGTAGCACAGCAGGCCATTGAGACCACAGCTGCACTGGGCAGAGAGTCTAAAGCAGAGCGCAGCTGCAACACAAAGAGAAACCTGATCAGAAAAGCCCTTCCATTCATTTAGGGGTGCAACAGAACAAATCGATTTAATTGGTTATTAAAAAAATAATACTAATCATCGATTATTAAAAAAATTATAATAATCACACACGTATCATCGTACATAACATGTCGATTTGCTCATCCACATATGACGTAATTTCTCCATTGATTGTCAATGGGAATTTAATGTTTATATAGGACAAAGATACAGATTTGCTTGTGCACATAATGACGTAAATTCTCCATTGATTGTCAATGGGAATTTAATGTTTGTGTAGGACAAAAATACAGATTTGCTTGTGCACATAATGAATGAATGTGTTTGTGTGTTGTTGTGTGTTTGTTGGTTTTTTTTTCCTTTCCTATTAGCGTATATAATAAAATTAATACTGTATAAACAATATCTACTCTAATTTTTACTTGCACATCCAATGAGTAGCCATTGTAATTTATCCACCTGTATGGGACACTCGTTGTCATGGGTTACATCCAGGAACATGGCATGGGCGATGGAGGGTATCAGGAGGCGGAGGCTGGGCTGAACGAAGGCTCCCACTGGCTCCCCTCCATAGCGGTACACCAGTCGGCCCTCTTCATGGCTGTCACCGGCTGACATGGCCTCTGGAACATGGTGGAAAATGGTCACAGACAAAAAAAACATACCGTACACAGAATAAGAGATAGATAGCTAGGCATAGACACGGAGATAGACAGGCAGTGAGAGAGAAATAATTAAAGCGCAATGGGCTGTATGCTCACACGCCATTTTGGACAGAACTTGGGCCCCATTCTGGTTAAACAGAGTCAGGGTGCTGCTATTGTGCGTGTTGGCTCACTGGAAACACTCTGCTACCCCAGTGGGTCTCCGAAAGTCTCCTTGAGTGGGTTCCAAATGGCCCGTACGGGTGTGTAACTCTGAGGCCCTCATTTATCAACCGTGCGTACGCCAAAATATGGGTGCACGCCGAAATTGCCGACATTTACCATTTCCGGCAAAGCTTGAAATTGAACTTGACAACGTTCAAAACCCACGTCTGCTCCGCAGCTGGCGTACGCTTTTCCTATCCAGGCTATATGCGTAAGGGGCTTAATCATTCACTATCCTGCTACCCTAATAGACAGGGGTACATGAGCACCTGGCCGTTCATTCGTGCTCTATCTCCGACCAAGCCACACTTCCACCACACATCTCTCTATGCAAAATAAAACCTGCACACTCCCACAAAAGACATAGACTACATTGCATTCGCCAAAAATGTCTTCTTTACTGTTTAAATATTACTTTTCTGAAACACGCTATTCTTGCTCAACCTCAACAGCCTACGTCAGAATCGTCATGTTGGCGTCTACTACGCCAACTACGTTCACTTAATGGGGCCAGTCCTTCACAGTGACACACGCGTTAGATCAACCACGCGACCGGGATGGTTTCTACCCCTCAATGTCGTGCCTACTCTACACTGCCATCCGAAGGCCCCTCCCCCTTTCACTGCTCCTGTGTGTGACCTGTGAACTACTCTCTGACTGCACTGTGGCTTGATTTATATGTGCGAGGTTGAAATGTAATGCACATAAATTAATTATAGGTCCAGCAAGCAAATCATGATTGTCTGTTTGTGCTCAATAGGTCACCATCACATTCCGATTTTAGGTGTTGTGTTTTCTATGACATTTATTTGGGCCAGTAGTTTCATATCTATCCTTTTTCCGACCAACACAGAACATGCTAACGGTGTTAGCGCGTTAGCATCCATCTTGCTTTTGATTTATATGTGCGAGGTGGAAATGTAATGCACATAAATTAATTATAGGTCCAGCAAGCAAATCATGATTGTCTGTTTGTGCTCAATAGGTCACCATCACATTCCGATTTTAGGTGTTGTGTTTTGTATGACACTTTGGCCAGTAGTTTCATATCTATCCTTTTTCCTTTGACCAACACAGACCATGCTAACGGTGTTAGCGCGTTAGCATCACACAGCTTACAGCGTCAGTGTTGCATGAATACTTTCAACCATGACAATGCCGACTACTTTTGCTACACACACTTCCCAAGGATTATGGAGATGTCTTTATTTATTTTTTAAGGTTGAGAAATGAAATAATTATGGTCGTTTCTAATCTCAGCATTTCACAAGAGAAAGACGTGGATGCCTTTCGCTGCGCTGTTGGCGTTGCCATGTCTCATAGAAACAAGTAAATAGGTCTTTAAAAATAATCCCAAAACAAGCGCATATAACAGGGGTCTGTAACCTATTTTAAATGAAGTGCCATGTTTTTATTTTCTAGATAGTGAGTCAGCCACAAGCTCACATCACAACAATAATCCATGTAATAATCACAATAACAATACTAATAATAATAATCATAATAATCCTGCTACCCTAATAGACAGGGGTACATAAGCACATGGCCGTTTATCCAACAGCTTTCTCCGACCCAACCACACTTTCACCACACATCTCTATATGCAAAATAAATTCGGCACACTCCCAGAATACATATAGGCTACATTTCATTGAAAGAAATGTCTTAATTACTGAATAAATATTACTTTTGTCAACCACGCCATTGTTGCTCAACATCACCAGCCTACGTCAGAATCGTCATGTTGGCGTCTACTACGCCAACTACGTTCACTTATTGGGGCCAGTCCTTCACAGTGACACACGCGTTAGATGAACCACGCGACCGGGATGGTTTCTACCCCTCAATGTCGTGCATTTGCTGCGCCCTTCTAATGCTGCGCCACGCCTACTC
Source organism: Protomyctophum bolini (assembly GCF_963924005.1). NCBI lineage: Eukaryota > Metazoa > Chordata > Actinopteri > Myctophiformes > Myctophidae > Protomyctophum > Protomyctophum bolini. The sequence continues at coordinate 26,345,527 of NC_137873.1, read as the reverse complement.
TATACTGCTCCATGCGACTCGAACAGCGTCAGCAGCAGCAGCTCCGAGCCTCCGTCAGAAAGGCTGCCCACAGCACTGCACAGCCCCACACCCAAATGAATCGAATGAATGAATAAGGCGCTTATATCGCTATTGCTCAGTGGATGGGACATTTACATTAAAAGCAATCGGATGGACGCGTGGATAACGGCATGGTTGTGTGCAATCGGAGGGAAAGCTTCCATAATCCATATAGCTTCCATGCTAGCTGCTTCAGACACAGGGGAGGGGAGGGAGAAATAGTGCGAAATAGCGCTTATGCAACAATTACCCTAAAACACAAACACCTCAACTCGATGTCATTGTGAATAAGAATTTCGAGCGAAATAATAATTTTTGGAAGGACACTTTCACCCAGTATGAAGCTAAATGTGGAAGCCGTGTGTGTCACACCAAAACGGCTGACCTATAGAATCCTGTAACCAGCCTCTCGCACTGCCTGCCAGTTGGCTCCGTCTAAGGCTCCGTCTTATGAGCAAATTTAGAACTTCCGGTCTGACAGCTAGCAGATTTAAGACATCCGGTTGCTTTCAGAATAAAATAAGATTATTTAATTCGTTAATTAAATAATTTTTACATTACATTATTAGTATTATTATTACATTACAGTTATTGTAAAGACACACATTATGTTTCTGTGTAAAAATAAGTAATTAAATAACATAAAAAAGTTATCTAAATGGATAAATGCTATTCACTGGAGTGCATGGACTTTATAAAGTGGACACTGGACAAAAGACGGCTCCGCCAGGCAACTATCTGGACATACCCACGCGTTTGGGAAGATGTCCTCTACCACCCCACAGTCTCCGCTAAGCGGGAGAGGTGTAAAATTCACAGCAGCAGAGCTTCTACTGGGGTCAATGCAAAAAAATGTACCGTTTCCGGACCCAGAATGGACACTGGACAAAGAGGCCTCCGCGAGGCAACTATCTGGACATACCCACGCGTCCGGGGAGATGTCCTCTACCACCCCACAGTCTCCGCTAAGCGGGAGAGGTGTAAAATTCAGAGCAGCAGACCTTCTATTGGGGTCAACACTCAAAAAAGTGCCGTTTCCAGACCCAGAATGGACACTGGACAAAGAGGCCTCCGCGAGGCAACTATCTGGACATACCCACGCGTCCGGGGAGATGTCCTCTACCACCCCACAGTCTCCGCTAAGCGAGAGAGGTGTAAAATTCAGAGCAGCAGAGCTTCTACTGGGGTCAATGCAAAATAAATTACCGTTTCCGGACCCAGACTGGACACTGGACAAAAGACGGCTCCGCGAGGCAACTATCTGGACATACCCACGCGTCCGGGGAGATGTCCTCTACCACCCCACAGTCTCCGCTAAGCGGGAGAGGTGTAAAATTCAGACCAGCAGACCTTCTATTGGGGTCAACACTCAAAAAAGTGCCGTTTCCAGACCCAGAATGGACACTGGACAAAGAGGCCTCCGCGAGGCAACTATCTGGACATACCCACGCGTCCGGGGAGATGTCCTCTACCACCCCACAGTCTCCGCTAAGCGAGTAAATGGGTGCTTATATTTCTATGTGAAATGTGGTGATGCTGGCATCACAATAGATGCCAGCATCACGCTGCCTCCGTCTAATAAGCACATTTACAACTTCCTGTTTGGAAACCGAAACAGATGCTTCTGACATTTGCCTGTGCGTGCTTAATCGTTGTACTTCTGAACACATTTCCCAAATCTCAGTGATTTATCCACACATCGCTCTGTGTGTGTGTGTGTGTGTGTGTGTGTGTGTGTGTGTGTGTCGCGTCGCCCTCCAGCTGCAATTGCGAGTGTGCGCTGTGTGCAGGGCACACTACTGAGTTTAAAACCACAGCTGAAACATGAAGTGGAGTCTGTCAATTCCCGCAATTTCCTTCTTCCCATATTGCGCTGCAACGACACTAGGATTGAGCCCCCCGAAGGGGGGCGAAATTCTAGTTTAAATAAGTGCTTAGACAGGTTTTGACAGTTTTGACAGTTCAGATAAAAGCGAGATCATTTTCGGGGGCCGGGAGGACGGGACCGCGGCGTGCGTCGCCAACACATACCAGCACACATGCAAGCGGCAAGCCTTCATCCATATGTTTATGATTCGTTCATCAATGATCAAATCACTACATAAACGTTGATTATGACTGCCTTGACGACATGATAGCCTATCTCTCATGCAGGCATCACCGAGTCATCCACAGGACTTTAATATCACAGCAGTGCGCAGTATCACGCCTTCGCCGTGCACTGCGCTGCACGAATGGGTAAAATGTATAGGCCAGCCTACAAACTAATTCCATTCATGGCGATGCGATGTCGATGTACTGTACGTGTCATGTAGGTGCGTGCGTGGACATGACAGCAAGGCAAGCGAGGTGAGAGGGAAACAGACAGGGTAGGCCTACAACTTTATTTAATTCATGCAGGTGTTCGTTCTTTATTTATTTAACAAGACACCAGTTAGTTGGGCTTGCAAGTTGCGTGTGCTTCTGTGTGTGTGTGTGTGTGTGTGTATGAGAGAGGTGGGTGAGGCGGGCAGCAAGGCACGGGAGAAACTTTTTTCCATGGTTCCCACAGGTCGTATTTCATGTGTTCAGTCGCAAAAACGAGGGCGAGGCTTGATTTCATAGGGCGTGCCAGATAGATTTCAGCCGTCACATTTATTAACGTCAGAACGAAATTAAGGAAGGATCAGCTGTTTGCGATCACTTTATAAATGCCGTGGCGACGTGGGTGTACTACGAAACCTGCACTCGAATCTGTGGCAGATTTTACACTGGATTTATAAATGAGGGCCTGAGAGTGTACAAATGGTTATGGGGGTCCTTGAAATTAAAAAGTTTGAGAACCACTGCACACTAAATGGAACAGAGCCTTAATTAGTATCATTGAAGTAGGGAAGCCGCCCGGGGTTACAGGCTTTAGTTTTTTAGACATACTATTGGTCCGACTGTCATTAGACCGACAAACCTACCTCAAACCCTAACCTAACCGCAAGCACGGGAGCATCGCATTTTCGACAGCATGTCCGACCGTTGATTCCGCATGTCAGTCCGTTGGTGTGTCTAATCTGCGTGTGCAGGTTAGGACGGATGGCCCTCGCCACGTTCAGCATAGACTAACCAATCAACCACAACAGAGCAGCAGCAGAACAACATGCAACACAAAAACATGCCAATGTAGTTTGAAAGATAGATATGGGAGATGGAAGGAATGAAGAAGGCATACCAGAAGTTGGAGAGGAGAGGAGGAAAGAAAAGAAAAGAAAAGAGAGGGAGGGAGTAGAGGAGAGAAAGAAAGAACAGGGAATGCGATTGATGCAAAACAATGCAGCGAGAAGAGAAAGGCAAGCCAATTAGCCATTAGTGCATTATGTGCAAATGTACGTGTGCCCATGCATGTGCATGTACCTCGTATAAGGCTGGTAATTCCCAGGCGGTTAACAAACACATTGTCAAGGAGCTCACTGCCTGTAAACAGTTCAGCTATGACATAGAGGTTGGGCCTGACCACTCTGGCTGCGTCTAGCATGGCCTAGACAGACAAGACATGACCATCACACACAAACAGGGGGAGAAAATCACACATACATTATGGCGAGCTTGAGTCTGAACACTACTCGTTTAGGATAGATAGCATACTGTAGCAATACATCTGTGCAGTGTGCTTTCTGTTTATGGTTCAGTTACTGGCCCAATACCTCTACTTATTTTGGAATGTGTTTTTCTACCAGTAGCAACGTTTTACCCTATTTAAGTTGTGTCTACTGCATACAATATTATGTCATTCACTAACAATTTAGGCATTTAGCAGACACTCTTAATCCAGAGCGATTTACAGTAAACAAGAACAACACATGGTAATACATCAAATACACATTGTCATCAAGAGTCATAAGGAAGCTAAGAGTAGAATAGTTGTACAATGAGTAGTGCAACATATACTCTACGTATTTTACAATGTCCTGTTCTTACTCAATGTTGAGGTGTGAGTCCACTGTCTAATGAGTCTGAACTGTCTGAATATGTTCTGCAGCATCCTCTTGCACACGAACATCCTGGTATGTGTACATCATTTAGATCAAGTGTTTCTAGTTGAGTTGTCACTTCACAGCTGTGACACAATTACTTCGCAATGGACCACATACAATACAAGACATGTGGTTATATTATCAATCAGCAAACATACAATATACAGGACACATTATAAGAGTAAATAAATACATAAAACTCTATAAACCATTGTGTGTTTGTGGCCTGGGTCTTAAGGAAGTTAACGCTGTATATAACCTCACTTTATGGAGTTGAAGAGACGATGACACACAGGGTACAGACTTTAGTTTAGACATACTATTGGTCCGACAGTCATTAGACTGACAACCTACCTCAAACCCTAACATAACCCTAACCGCAAGCACGGTTTGTTTCTGAATGTTGGTCCGTTGGTGTGTCTAATCTGCATGTGCATCCCGACACACAACCACAGAGGTAGCTAAATGAACTTAATGAAGCCAATCACAGCCTGGTACCTCAGCCACATGTAGAGGCGTGGAGTGGCAGTTATCCAGTCTGACTCCATGGAAATATTTAGCCGTAATCTCTGTGTATTTCTGCATGTGGGCCCACAGGTAGGGGCAATCCTCAGGACCATTTCCATAGCGCAGTTTGACACTATCGCCCCAGCAGATCAGCTCCCGGCGCAGATAGACATTGGACCCTGCAGGGAAAGCAAGACATCAACACAGGCCTGAGTTTGCATTACCTCAGTCACTTTAATACGGAAGTAGTAAGTACGTCTCTGCGCTGATGCAGACACTATACTGGGAGTGCTCAAATAGAGTGTATACGTAGGTCATTACTAGATTCCTTTAGATTTATATGCTAGCTACAGTACTATACATTATTGTTTTATATCATGTTTACTAAATGTAACTATCAGTCAGCTCTCACTTACTGATAAGTTGGATACGTTTTTTTACTTACTTACAATTGAATTACCCATCTACATTCTGTTTAATTTGTTTATCTAAAGTAGTCATTTGCCCTCCCTTTTGTTTAGTTATTTTATTCAATTAGCCCTTCGCTAAGTCCCTCCCCAACCTGTCCTTGTCCAATAGGCACGTTAGCAGCGAGGAGACAGGACAAGCTGTCCTTCTCCCCATTGACATGCATGTGAAATGACGGGATTTCTCCATATAAAATAATCGGTCATTTCTGTAGCAAAACCTTCAAAATGTCTTCTAAATTTAGTCAACCAGGCCTGCAGTAGGCTATGCACTGGACAAATGTGCATGACATTATTTAAATAAACTAGAAATACAAGGAAATTACAGAGGGAGAAATCAACTTTTAACGACCGACCGGAGTTTTCATGTTGCACGGTAAGACTACGGTCATTAGTATTATTGCCATCACCTCGGTGGTCAGTCGTGTAACTTTCTCGACGTTAAGCTGTGTATGACAACACAGCCATGCAAAATAACACTGACAGGTGAAGAAAGCTTTACCTGCATAACAACAGTTAAACAGCTAAACTATTTGGATTGGCATTGGACAATCGCTTTTTGGGGTGGGATTTAGCAAAGGGCTAATTGCTTTGTTTACCAGGCTCTGCAAAGTTGCGCAGCGGGTCGTCACACATCACCCAACCGTTGTGGGCCATGAAGTGACAAATCATGTCTGGCTTGTCCAATAGAAGCATCTCCGCTGCCAGAGTCATCTCCTTATATGGGAAGGTGAAATACCTAGAATGGAACAGGTGAACAGATGCATAAACCCAAGTGAGGATGTCAATGAGGAATTCCACCCTTTTCCATGAGCTTTCATCCCCTTCATCATTCCTCTCTCCCTCTCTCTCTATCACTTCCACTATCCCACCACGTGACGCGACTAGTGGATCTTAAAAAAAAAGAAACTCCTGTCCCATCTCTACCCTTTTTACTTCCCTCACTCCTTATACCCATGCTTTATTCACTGGCTCTGTCTAACTCTCACATAAAAATATCTACCGGTATCCATCTATCCATCCATCCATGCTGCCTGTGCAAAGGGCTAGTTTGTGTCCAAATCCTCCTCGCCCAACCCCTCCATCTCTGTCTCTAGAATCTAGAAGGGTTTTCCTGCTCATAGGTCGTAATTCCTGCCTTAGTTCCAGGTAGCCATCTATGGATCCGTTTCCACATTTACAGTATTTTACCTGGTAACCAGAGGATCTTTCCTGGTAACAGGCCCCAATTTTGGACCATGGTCAGCCAGACGTTCATACACTATATTTCCCACAATGCAGCTGACGGCCTAGGGAGAAAGAAGTAAGAGGACATTGTCTGGTAAATATGGATGGCCAAATTCAAGTTGACTGAATACTTAATGTATTAAGTTGTCTTTAGCAAGACAAGGAAATTAATGAATTGATGAAAGCACAAGGTATGAACTTAAAGCTAGTTTCTGAAACAAATAGATGCACACTGCATAGAGTATAAGAGTAACATGTTTTATGCCATACAGCTACATTCCCTATAGACCACATTATTCAATTAAATTCATCGTTATATTGTCCACATCTGAACACAACAACATTAAATTGTCATCAGGCAATTGTGTATTAAAATAAGACATTCAATGCGGGGGCCGCGAGACATGGCCAAAGCATTTCCGGGGATCCCAGCCAAAAACGTTGGATAGTTAAAGACAGTTAAAAACAATTAACCCACACATATAGTACCTGTTCCTGGTGCTGGTGCACAATGTGGTACTGTTCTCCATTCATCTCGTTCAGTTTCTGCTTCAGCCAACCACAGCATTCCTCTACATGTTCGGTGGAGGAGCTATAGACAGAGGTGAAACGATCTACTCACAATATATACATTCTGTTATTGACACAAGGTGAGGGCTTCATAAATACAATATAATTATGCTGAATGATCACGGAAATCCATGGCTGCTGGGTCTGAGAAATCACTTTAAAGTGAGCCAGTCTGACCAAGTGACCATCAGGTTAACATTTAGCGGTTTTGTGTCTTTGTCGTCGTGTTATAAAGTTAGTTATCAGCAAAGTGTTCCATGTATTTAAAAGAAACACTTCAGACATGTAACTGCCTGCAGACATCAGTGCTATTCTTCACGTTTCCGGCCTTGGATTAATACGGATTCAGCATTCCTAAATGTTTCATTGAGGACAAGTATCCTTTTTTATCTGAGCGTTTAACTTTACACACAAAAGTTTAAGCACAGAAGAAGAACCATGACATAGTTGTATGGATGTACAGTATATTTTTTGAGACATTATGATATTTAGCCTAGTGTTTCTTGAATTTGCCATAAATGATCAAATAAATACCCATCTGCTCTTAAAAACTGGTGACGTGACTTTGAGCCTGACCTCTGAGGTACGAAGGTCTCCAGAGCAGAGTCCATGTCCACTGTGTTACCATGACGATGGTAACCAGGATCCTGAATGATCCTTAGGCCCTTCTTCCCATGTGTCTTATTATAGTCTGCCTTGGTGCCTTATAACACACACACACACACACATACACACACACACACACACACACACACACACACACACACACACACACACACGTTCATGAGTTAGTTAGTTCCTGTGGCTGACTCCTCCTCATCAATGCCTAAATTAAAATAGCTATTTTAAAGCTGGATTATTATTTGTTTTGATTTATTTTAAATGCAATAACCACAGGGTTACAGCAGTTTGAGGATAAACACAATAAGGTCTTAAGGCGTATTTCCATTGTGGTACTCTCACAAGTAACAGTTGGTAAGTTAAAAACACATTACAATACAAAACAAATACCATTCCTTGGCCTATTTGCTAACTTGAAGCCTGATTAATACTTAGTAATGTGTTAAAAATACCCGATGCACAAGCTCACAACCCGTTGGTCTGTGGCCCCGTTGTGCACTATTTTGTAATAGTTTCAGTACAGATCGACCAATCATTTTTCAGGAGCTTCTTAAAATGTACAAACCATCGTAGAGCAGGTTTCTAAACTGGTTCACGGCTTTGTCCACATTGACCTGGAAGAACTCCCACAGTTTGATCTGAGGGAATAGGTCCTGCCACATCACACTGCGGAGAACCTACAAACACACACAGGTAAACAGTGAGAACGTGTGTGTGTTATAATAATAACTTATTAATACAGCCCCTTGAAAACAAGTTACAAAGTGCTTTACAATAACAACAGTACATACAGTAAATATACAAGAAAGATATATCCATGTAACTGAATGACATTCAAAGCACATTAAAAGTGGGACAGTTCATGACTGCTAACATTGTTTTTTTAATTAATCATTTCCTGTCTGCTAAAATGGGTTCTCTAATTTAGTTAACAAGCTGCATTGGATTTAGACTGTTATTACATAATCTGCTTAGTGTGGCGGCCACTGGTCTTCCATTATGTGAAATTCAGTATATACAGTATACTTTAATGCATTTCAGAAACCAACTAAACTAAATTGAAAGGTGTGTTTGTTTCGTACACAGTACACAGTGACTATTGCACACAACACATGTCCACAGTAATATAATTAAGAAAACCTAAAAGATAAATATGGGTTGTTATGGTCAGTTCCTAATCAGCTGAATGTGCATATTGACTAAGTAGATAATCAAACTATCGGTGAGTGGTCTCACATTCAGATGACTCTCATTGGTGATGTTAACAGGCAGTCCTTTGTCAGTGTAGCGTCCATCTGCTACTCTTGTGGTCAGATGCCATATAGCTCTGTCTAAGACCCAGGCTGGACGCAGGTGAGGAGAGTTCACCAGGTTGTAGCCACACTCTGGATGTTCTTTAATCCAGGGACTGTTAGCCGCTACAGATGGAGAGAGAGGTACACTGTAAAGACCCTACGGCAGTTACATTACAGATGGAGAGAGAGGTACACTGTAAAGACCCTACGGCAGTTACATTACAGATGGAGAGAGAGGTACACTGTAAAGACCCTACGGCAGTTACATTACAGATGGAGAGAGAGGTACACTGTAAAGACCCTACGGCAGTTACATTTTCCTAGATTTTTTTTGGTATGTTCTTAATCACACGTAGATGTACCAGAATCAATTGAAAACCCCTTTGTATCAGTTTCTTTGGGTTTAAGTGATATTACATGAACTCATTATGCTAATTACTCCATTTATGACAAAACGGTAGCACTCCCCATACCGCAGCACATAAAAATCATATAGCAACAACACATTAAAGGACCACTTCAACACTTTTCAACATACCTTCATATAATTGGTCCTCACTAATAATCATGATAAAATAGCACATTTTTTTTCCTACTCAGTCTGTGTCTCATAGGAGGGCTGTTGGCAGTTCAGAATCCCGTCCACCAGTGACATCATCGAGGTGGAATCCAATCTAATAGAAACTGCAGGATTTCTATTCATGAAAAAGGGGTTTCTGAACTATGAGACACAGACTGAGTCGAACGAAATGGTGGTATTTAATCATGAACATCAGTGAGGACCAATTATATGAAGATAGGCTGAAAACTGAAAAGTGATGAAGTGGTCCTTTAAGTACTTTTCCTCAAAAATGTCTACATGATTCACATTTTTGGCATTTCGGGTCCGGACTAAAATGGAAGCAAATGGGCAACTGATGTGTCTTGCTTTTAAATGTATTGGTTTTTAGCATCCGTGGCTAGCCTCCGGTGGCACCTATGTTATGGCGTACGTCATTGAATATCCAAAATCGTCCTCACACACACGCATGCACGCAATCCAAAGCATTTTTAGGGCTCAGATTGAGATACAGCTCAAATCCGACCTTGCGAGTGGGAAACCATTGTTGACATGTTGAGATGGCGCTCTGGACTGAAGCCTGGTGCATCACACAATTACTTCCCCCTCAACTAGGCGCTAAAGACTGCCTGTCTTAACCACCAGATCGTGGCTGAAATTGGTTAATCATCAAAGTTAATAATCTCTCAGATATTTTACTTTTTCAAAGACAAAAAGATATCCTGTGTCAGCAAATAAGAAGTTAAAGCTGCTATAAACAATAGGATGTCAAAATGTTATTACCTTTTTTATTTTTGGTATTCAGACAGCCAGCAATGCAGCAATGAGTAAAACATTCCCAAAAATGTTTGTATCTGTGACACGTCTAGGGGCCACAATCTGCATTCAAAGATGTTCCTAGAAGCTTTGTCATGAAAAAAACCTGGTTGAAATGACTAACCAATCAGGAAGTAGACAGGCAAATCGACCAATGACAAAGCTTCTAGGAAAATCTTTGAATGCAGATTGCAGCCCCCAGATGTGTCACAGAGACTTAAAAAAAGGGTCATATTATTGTTTATAGCCGTTTTAATCTAGTTGGTCCACCATTGGTAAGCCGGCCAGTCACCCAGTCACTAAAGTAACCTTTAGATCAGGTTCATCTGACCATTTGACCTTCTCTGGGAGCTGGAGGGAGGTGGGGGTGCAGGGCAGAGGGATTGAGAGTTGGGTGAGCGTCACAAACCAACAGACCATTATGGAGAATACTTGAGGGTACAGGTTAGTGATAATTAAACATGATTTGGAAATGGTGTCCATTACACATCCATGACCAATAGACTGAGGCTGTATTGTAAGGGCCGATTCATACTCCTATTTTACCGCTGTTTCAGCGCTATAGTGCCGAAATGATTTCGGCTCGTCAGAAATTTTCAGTAGCACCGAAGAGGTGACTTTAGGACGGTACCCGCCCCCCCGAACGAGTATGAATCGGTCCTAATGGCCCCAGTCTGTTTGCTTGTTGGTATGTCATAGCAATTCAATTGCTAATACTCCGATTTGGATCACTCTTATCAGATGAGTTGGGGGTCAATTCAGGGACTAGCTGTTCTTGTAATAGTTTCTAGTATATTATAATGGCTGTGTAGGACTAGGAGTCCAGGACACAATTCTCATGATGCAAAATGTGTGGAAGAATTCCCCCCGAACACACGTATGCTGCTCTCCAACTCCGTGTGAATTCACTGTCTTCTGCCTTTCTCTTGCTCACTGACCTCTGGAATTCAGTCAGCCCAGCACTGAATGCATGGATAGTGTGATTATCTCACTGCTTTGAATGCAAGTGCACGCACTACAGTACATACTTCACAATATACGTACTATGTGTGTGCGCGTTTGTGGGTGTGCATGTGTGTGACAAGCTTTCTCAGTCAAAGGGACGCATGATTCTACTTTGTATACAACAGACATCTTAGGTATGATAAACTACACTGTAGGTGTAGGTTAAAAAAAAACAAAAAAACAAGAAAGAACTAAGAATAAGAATGTTTTTGTTCAGTCACTGCAGTAACAGGCTGTTGTAATATTTGAATCTTTTATAATGAAAAACAAGCCATTAAAAATGTGTGTGTGTGTGTGTGTTTAAGAGCCTTGCACTGTTTCAGACAACAAATTAAACACGTGGCAATTTGGAGCCAGAATAGCCCTACCATTGCTATGAAGTCTAGGACAGTATCCAGAAGCACCCCTAATATGGCTTGTTGTTGCTTCTGTATCAAGCACTAGTCAAAAGGAACTTTGTGCCTCACATCCTTGGCTGAATTTACATACCGGTAGTTCCCATATTTCTCTGTGGTTTAAATGTGGGTTTATGGATTCAAGGGGGCCCAGCCGCCCATGAAGGAGGAAGAAGAAGAGAAAAAGAGTCAGGACGAGACGACGGTGAAAGCCTGGTTTCAGGGGCTATCGGTCGCAGGAAGAGTAACACCCAGGATTAGTCAGTGATGTCACTGACTGACTGGTTTATAAACAGCTTCAAGTCCATACTACTTCCGTGTTGCATAACAGTGACATCACTGTCCACTCATTGTTATCTTATACAAGCGCACATCAGAAGATGTAACCCAGGTAAAGTAATCTGTCACCCCCAAAGCCACAATAATATTTTTGGGGGCCCACACACGATATCTGCACCGGGGCCCATTGCCACTGCCACCATGCCAGTCAGTTATGGAGCTAATTTTGGATGGCATTAGATCTAAGGCATGCATAAAGAGTACTTACCAGTGTGATTGTAGACCACATCAGTGATAGACAATATGTCCCATTCTTTCTTTATCATCTCCACCCGTGCTCCAACATTTGCCCAACTGTAGCTCTTCCCCTCTGGGCTGAACTCTGGGTTAAAGGTCAGCTGGTCAGCCAATGAATAGCAAGATCTGGACTCTCCCAGGGTCTGCAGGGGGGTGAAATGAATCATGTTGTAACCTGGAAAGTAGATGGAGAAAGAGAGACATCAACCAGAAGAATACATTAATTATCAAAGGCCTTGTAGCAGTCGTGCCTTGGGAATGTGCACCGTATAGTAGCAACCAACAACATACGTGAGGCTGCAGGCTCCAAAATGAAACCTTTCTGTCCCCACATGACAGTGAAGTGACAATTTAAAAGTGCTCGTCAGGGTGGGGGGTAAACAGTTCATAATATGATTATTTCGGGGGGTCACTGCCTGAAAAACTTGAAAACCACTGACTAGGCAGTGAGTGTGTCTCCTCTCCTCTTAGAGGCCCCCACCCTTTATTTGAATAGTATTGGTGGACCAATGAAAACACTCACTGAGTCAATAATGCTGGCTTATTGGATAAAAACATACACACACCCAAGTAATGAGTAATCAGATTGCACTCGAGGGCAAGGTGAGGGCTAACATTAATGTAAACATCGGCTGGCTGACATGTTGACCCACTAAACTAACTGCCTCATCTTGTTACTCTCTTTCTCTCTCTCTACTGCTCACACAGGCTGTTGAGAAAGAGAAGTTGGCTGGTTTTAAAAGCAACTAATTGCTGTGCATTTAACACATTTGAGATGTTAGCTCAAGCGCTTATCCAGATTAGGTGATGATTAATGGAACAGTGATGTGTCCTTTAAGGCCTGATTTATAAGATAATGTGCTTACAACATTAACACTTTCGTGGCGGATAATTGTTTAATCCAGGGTTCCACCACGCGTAATACGCTAAACCCGCTATTTGTTTAATGCGTTTAATTTGCCGTTTTAAAATAATTAAAAATAAATAGCGGATTTGTCCCGGACCTGGTGAAGAGGCCGATGACGAAACCGGAAATCAAGTCATCCTCTGGGCTGCTAGGGCTTCTGGGAAATTGAGCCCAATGCATGTGAACGGGCCGTTTGTTTAGACTACAACATGCTGTGCAGGGTGGTTTCGCATTGTCATTGCCCTTTCACATTGAACATGAAGCCAAGAAAATAAGCCACACGCAATTTCTCTCTCTCTCTCAACCTTACCTGACTCCTTGGTAACTCTCAGTCTTCCGGGCCAATCGTCCAGGTGTCCTAGACATTTGGACAGGTAAGTCTGGATGGTGATACAGTCTAGGGGGACGACATTGTCCTCTGCTCCAACACGCAGCACAGGGTCAACTACAATGTAGCCACCTCCTGATCGCTTTGTGTCTCTGTGGAGGAAAGATTATATCATTCATATGACATATGATATGTATTAGTATCCCCCTTCCTTGTTTAGGACTAGGGTTCATTTGTGAGACGAAAACACGTATTACATCCTGCACAGGTGTGAACATAGCTATTTTCACCAAATGCCCCCGGAAGAGAGCTTATCTACAGTACAAGCTCACAATGTGATCTGTTGTTTGAGTGAAAATACTTCCCTTTCTATTATTAGTGTTGGCTACAAGTATATAGTTCTGTAAGATAATGTTAACAGTAGTCAGATGTTTTCTTTTCTACTGAGTCTGTGTCCAAACCATCACTATTAGGAGCTGGATGTCATCTAATTAGTGCTCCATAATCAGGTTAGTATCTGTATTGATCAATTTGATCTCAATTGCATGCAAACTGGTAGACTAAGGTCACATTCTCACCAGAGAGCTTTGCTGCGATTAAAAGGATTCCTGCTGCGCATTTTCAGAAAGTGCGCTTCGTTTGGCAGGTGTGAAGGCTCATTCGAATCCTAATGCACAGCAAAGAACCGCATTTTACTCCGCCCAAAAACGGGGGTTTCGCTTCGCTTCCAATCGCACTTGACTACGATTCGGTGCAGGTGTGAATGCAATCCGCAGTAAATAAAGGAAATGAAGCAAACAATGTGGCGGGTGAGGAGCTGAACACAGTTGGAGACGGAGAAGGCCTATTTTACGCAGTGCAAAGATGTCCCGTTACTGTGGATAGACGTGGTTGATTGAGGAGACTGTCTGAAGCCCTGATCGAAATGAGGACATGTAAATTAATCAATTGCTTAAGAAAACACATAAAAACACTGCAGTGTAGCCTATTATAGCCTACAGAATATTCTGTCTGTCTGTCTGTCTGTGCGTGCCGTAAACATGCAGTGCTGTCACTGTGTGGGGACTGGAGAGTTATATCAGTGCGCTCATGCAGCGCTGTGCCTCCATGCCCAAAAGAACAGTGTGTGGCGGCTGCTTGCGTAGAGAGAGAGAGAAAGAGAGAGAGGGGGGTCCCCCAGACGGCACAACACATGCACGTTATGAGTGTAATTTTATTACCATAGATTTCACTGTGTAGGCTAGTTTATGAATGGAACACATTGATAAAGGTCCCCCCCCTGCTGCGTTTCCAATTGCTGCAAATGACAGTGTGAAGGCAAACCGCAGCCAATTAAATATGCAAGAATCCCAAAATCCCCGCCCATACGCATTCGAGTCTACCGAAGTATTAGGTGAGAATGTGACCTAAGGCCCAAACCACACCAGCTGCAACTCCTTGCAACTACTCGCAACTAGGTTGGGATCCGGAGCCGGTTCCATCTTTTTTTTATTAACGGTTTCCCAAACGGTTCTCATCAGTCGTCATTTAGCTCCGCTGTGTCTGTGCAATGTGCATGCATGCAAGCAGAGCCTGGGGTGACGTCACCCCACCTAAAGGTGTGAGTGGGGTCGGGGAGGATACACCCACTGTTCTGTGCATTCAGCAACCGCCGCGGAGCGAGTGGGACAGTATGTCGAGGAGATCTCCAAAGTGTGGTTAACAGAGAGGGAAATGACTCTGAGGCTGAGCACGCAAAGTGCAATAAATGTTATGCTATAGTTCCCTGCAAAGGTTGTTGCAACTTGTACCAGTTGCACATCCACATTGAGGAAACATCTCAAAATCAATATGCCTACACAACTCAGTCCACAACTCACGAGAATAATCTAGGCACATCGCGTTTGAGAGCCATGCGGAAAGCCTGCAGTCCCGCAGCTCCATTACAGCAGGCCGGGGGATGAGGATGATGCGAGGCTGGTTCACTTTCCCCAGGCTAGTAACGTAATAGAAAATAAAAACTACTAACGCCTACAGAGCTTTTCATTAGGCGTATTGTACAACTGCTGTTTATGGTGTTAATTTAGAACGCCAATGACTCAACGTCTTTCTGTCTGATATTTTATTAATCACACCAAATCTATTTGTCTGCACTTATTTTTTACAACTTATAAGCAACTCAACTGCTTTTGATTTGGCTCTAAATTAATCGCGTGACTGTTGAGAGCCCAGCGTTTAGGTGCATATACTGTACCTCCATAGATTGATTAGCCTATTTTATAAACAGTTTGCAGAAAAAAGCACAGGAACATAGCCTACAGTTCAATACAAGGTCTGCTAAGAGGATTTTATAATCCAAGAGAGCATTATTTGTTTCCATTAGGGTAAGGGGTCCTTCATATTAAATTAATCTGAACATTAAAGACAAAATTTGTCACCACAACAATATCATTATTGCAATGTGTACTGTATATTTAATATACAGCAAATTGCAATATACAGTACAAATTGCAACAATATATTGTTGTGGTGGCTATAGCTGGTGGTGGTGAAGTTTAAATAATAGTGCCACCTCATAATTGTAAAGTGCATTTTCAATAATTGAATTAATTAATTTGTGTTTATTATGTACTTGGTTAGGTTAGTTATAATATAAGCATAATCTATGTCAGAAAATAATATTAGGATCCGTTAAGGGACCCGTTAGGAACCGGAACTGTTAAGGATCCAGAACCGTTAAAATCCTAACGAATCCCAACCCTACTCGCAACTCCTTGCAACAAAACAAAACACACCAATGACATTCCTTGCAACATGCCATTGGGAATAATGGTTGCTACTTGCAAGTAGTTGCAACGAGTTGCATGGCGACCCTCTGGTGTGGTTAGGACTGACAGTCCAGTTCAGTAACTCTGCAAAGAGATCCAGCTCAATGGTGGAGCAATGCCTTAGTGATTAAAGATGAGAGTTGTATGATGCCCATTGCCCACAGTGATCAAGTGTTCTGTCCAAGTATGAACAAGTCACAAACATATACTTGTTTTAAATTCATCATTCGTTAAATGCCTGAATGAGGTAATTTAGAAACATGTATATTATCATGTAGACTTACATGTGATTACACAATCATAATAGTCCTACCCATATCCAAAGTAGAACTGGTAGGACCCAGCAATCTTGAGGTCCAGAAAGCAGAACTTATCAGAGTCATCCTCTCGTCCCGAGGGGTTATTCCACTCCAGAATGCGGAAGGTGTTACGCTCAAACCGCTCCCCATCGGCCGGATAGTTGGTGTGCACCAAAACCTTCTTCCCTTGGAGACTAGGACCCAGGCGGAACTGAAGCTCAAATGCTGTGGATTAACCGACACACAAATGAAAGCATAGTCCTATTAGTTAACTTATTCTCTTGATTGGAAGACAAGCATAGCTACATTTACATTTCATGCTCGTGCACACATCCTGACAAACTCATCAAACTAAGTAAACATAAAGAGATGTAAAGTTCAATTGAAATAGTAAGCTTGCAAATCAACCAGAAGA
This sequence comes from Protomyctophum bolini, assembly GCF_963924005.1. Lineage (NCBI taxonomy): Eukaryota > Metazoa > Chordata > Actinopteri > Myctophiformes > Myctophidae > Protomyctophum > Protomyctophum bolini. The sequence continues at coordinate 26,328,669 of NC_137873.1, read as the reverse complement.
ATACTGGACAGTCACATGTGGTCCAGAATCTGGCCCTTAACACTTTTGTCTATATATAGGACAGTTGAAGGGGCCTGCTGTAAGGTTCAGAGAGGAAATGTCAAATGGTACTTATTTCTCTCCTCCGAGACACTTGCCTTGCTCCTTAAACCCGCTAGCCTATCCAAATACAATGATACCAACATACATTGGTCATAAATATAATGCATATTTATTACTTTTAAATAGTTTTATTTTTTTCCTTCTTTTTAGTCTCTTGTACAGACATTTTCAGCAAAGTGCAACAGTAGGGAATCTTAAATGTAATGTAGTTTTGAATGATAAGACATTTGTCTTAGGTGAAGTATAAGTTCACTGCAGCTCAACATCTATCTAGCTAACAGTCAGTGTCAGGGGTGGTTAGGATATGTCTATGAACTCTGCGTTTAAAGGCTTGAAGGCTATTGTCTGTGATGGAATCAACTTCATGTTCTGGTAGGCTGTTCCACGCCTTGACAGCAGTGTGGAGAAAGGTTCTGTCTAATGTGCATGTATTGGAGCCTGGGGGATCGAGAGCATGTTCTGCATTGTTCTGGTGTGGCGGGTGTTTCGCCATCTGATGTGTGGTGGAGGGAGCATGTCCTGGAGGTATTCTCATTTCAAACAAGCCACTCCATTAGGGGTTCACTTGAAAAATACCTCTTTGGATGTAACTGAGAGCTTCTACTATTCTCCCATTACTGCCATTGTTCTTGCCGTGTAGCCTACTATAGCTACTGTCCGCATGCTGTGTGTTAAACAGTTCTGCATACTGTAGCTGTTTTGCACCTACTGTATAATGATTACTTTTGCAATACCTAATGATACCTCATGATAGTTACCTTTTCGTGACTACTTTTGTTACCTTGAACCACTATTCAGCCAGCATACATACTGGTAATACAATACTTCCTCAGCATTAACTCAAACTTTATTTATAAAGCACATATTACAACGACCAAAGGTCGACCAAAGTGCTATAGGCCTACATGTTAAAACAAAGAAACAAGACTGGCAAAGACAAAGACAAGAAAACAAAAAGAGGCATAACAAATAATGTATTACAAAGTTATAGGCCCATCAAAACTGTATCAAAGGCCACAGTGAAAAACATTGTCTTCAATAAAGACTTAAAGACGTGAAGGAGCAGAGTAAATATGGAGGGTGGGCAGGGTGTTCCAGAGTCTATGGCCATCAGCTGCAAAGGCCCGGTCACCTCTGGTCTTATAACTAGTTTTGAGCTCAGTCAAGAGCGACTGGTCAGCTGATCTCAGGGCTCTGGCTGAGATGTACGGCTCTATGAGCTCTGATAAATACGAGGGGGCCAGCCAATTTTGGGCCTTAAAAACAAACAGAAAGATCTTAAAAACAATTCTAAGACGGACAGGGAGCAAGTGAGTGAGGCTAGGACTGGACTGACTGGAGTGATGTGACCACTTTGGTATAGACTATATAGAGTGAGCAGTCTGATTGTGTGATTCATTTTATATTTCCTGTATCAATATTTTAATAGCTATTTTACAACAGACAGTTACCTTGCTCTAGTCTGAATAGAGTTCTGTCCAGGTTCTCCTTGTCATTTAGTAGAAGGACTCTGATCTGCTTCATGTGTTGGGGCAACATCTTCACTGGTCACTTCAAAACTCACATCCACACTCTCACCGTCTATTACACAGCAGCACAAATGTCCCTCCTGCAGAGTGAGTGTGCGAGATATTAGCAGAAGTGAGGTTACTCCATATTTCTAAGTCAAATAAAACAAAATGTGTTGGGTAAGCTGAACACACAGAAATACATCCTGTTTTTTGGAGCATTGAGGATGTATTTGTAGTTAGGTTATAGTTAAACTTCAATAAAAAACATTAAAACAACAAAGAAATAAAACATCCACGGTAGTCCCATTCGTGAACCATACATGGACAGCTGTAATATACAATACATGATCAGGTTACATAATCACACACGCATTGTGTAAATTAGTGCAATTTAAAAGTGTTTCCTTTAAATACATTTTAAATCTGAGGCTTTTTTGTATATACTATCTAAATTGTTCGGGAAAAATGCTGTTCATTTCCCCAAAATTGACTGCAAAAGATTGCTGCTATTTGTAAAAAATATATATATATTTATACCCTGTATAGACCTATACAACATATGTACATTAATTTGCAAAGTGACATATGGGTACAATACTGTACCCATTGCTTTTCTTAGAAATTATAGGCCTATATTATGTTTTGACACTTGGCTTTGCATATGTAAACATATGTCTTCTCGTGCCAATATAGCTCGTCTGAATTGAACATTTTTAATTGAAATAGTAATCTAAAAGTGTGCAAAAACATTCCACTTTATTTATCCGAGTATGCAAGCCAGCAGCCAGAAATGAATACATTCTGTTCAGGTTCGGCAGATCTCTGACTGCATCATCCATCCACTTAACTAAAAAGATGTTACATCGTAACTGGTGACCCATCGAATAACGTGATTCGAGAGATAGATTGTGAAATATTTCATTCAAGGGAGTGCTCACATGGCACGCACACATTTGTGGTAGTCTCTCAAGACAGATTTTAATCAACATATTGGCAATTAATAATAAAAAGGACATGTAAATTGTAAAGTCATGGCAGATCACGAAAAGCTTTTTGATTAACTTTTTCCACATTGTTGACATAATTTAATTTTGAGTCTTATTCTTATTATGGACGACTATTTTACTAATTGATGGCGACCCACGGAATTCAATAGTTCACCAATTTCAGCGCAACACCTGACCCTCCCATCGAGTTTGCGCAGTGCGAATAAAGTCTGATGAGAACTCATGGGACAAGGTCAGGAATCCAGTGTGTTAATGTCACACAATCTATTTATATTACTAACTAGTCAGTCTAGTCTACAGACAGCAGCATTCAAGTAACTGGTCTGTCTGTCGGACGGTAGGTAGGCTACACTACAGTACACTGCACTGTACTGGAGTGTCACAGCCAGACAGTCACAGAGTCAGACGGACTGAATGACAGAACGATGACAGAGACTGATAATATTCCCCCCACACACAGTGATGCAGGAAAACAATTCAATCACGCTGCAGAAGTGAAATTGTAATATTGGCAGGCATGTAACTTCGGATAACATTTAGTAGCGAATATCTATTTAATGTCACACACGCACCCCTTATACTTCCTTCTGTCAACTATACGAATGTGTAGAAAAGCTTAATGATAATGTAATGGTAGTCACCTGTTATTAAGAGGTGTCCGTCTGCAGCACCCACCGCCAGAACACACAGAGCCAACAGGAGCTAGAGTTATTCTGCTGCTGAAACAAGTCTGGTTTTATTTTTCCTGGATGGTGGAGGGATGGCTAGATCAGATTGGGTGGGCGGGGCTCACCTCCCAACCTTTGCATAGGGTACTTTTTTCCCCTTTATACCTTATATAATAATTTTTATTACGGACGGTTATTATCATTATTATTTATTGAATGGAAACTCTAACGCTGATGATGTTACTTTGACGTCAGATGAACAATGAGCTTATTTTAAACATGTTAAGCATACATTAAAACAATGTTAAATGTGTATTAAGATTATTTATGGACGTTATTTATGCCTTAAAGGGATTTTAAAGGCACAAATACCGACTTCGACTACCGTAATTACTAAAACAGAGGGAAAATGCATTGTCTTGTAAAATTCAGTGTGCTATAAAGTAATTCCACATTTTATTCACAAATATATTTTCACCAAGTATGCTATTTGCAATCCAAAGTGTTTTCCTTTGCTTGTCGTCATCATAGTCTTCCTTTTATTACAATAGTGTTTACAATACAATATTTATATATCACACACTAGCTTGGGATAATTCTGCTGTAACATTCCAGTTGCGCAACGTAGACACACACACACACGCACACGCACACACGCGCACACACGCACACACACACACACACACACACACACACACACACAGAGAGCGAGAGTTACATAACCTTGGACTGCAGTGCAGTTGGCAGACAGACTGCTGATGGAAAGCCAAAATGACCTGCCTTCGTAAAAATGTTGGCTAGTAAAATAAGCTGTAATAATTGTATTATATAGGTTTGCTTCATTAAAGCAGAGACATTTTAGAATTTGAACAAAAGCATAGGCCTAGCTGATTGATTAATTGATTTTTTAAATTTGAAAGATTGGAGGATTACATTTCAAACACAACTCAGTCAAAACTGTTACCATACACCATAAAGCATTACACTTGTTTACAATAGCGTCCTGCATGTTCAATTCATCATAACATTTAGAGACGTACAAATATACACTTCTATATAGCCAAAACAGGAAATCATCATAGAGGTAAAAAGGGGAAGAAATCTGATACATTTAACCAGTTCAACCCTACTTGTTGAGGTCCCCACCAAATCTCTTCACCAGAAACAACCAATACATGCCCACAATGGGTTTGTGTCTGTGTTGTGAGCATGTCGATTTTCACAATATTTGCTAATTTATACAAATTTCAGTGATCAATATCGAATAGGCCTAGTTATCTGTTGATACAGATTATTTCCAATACTTTTGCCATCATTTTTACAGAATGTGTGAACTTCATTCTAGCTATCATTCAGATCAGAATGTAATGTAATTTTGAATCAATAAAAATAGAAACAAATTAAATTTCAACCTGAATAGCCTACAGCCTGGTTGCATTTCTTCTTCTTATAACGCCCAACCAGCAACATTCCTACTGTACATTTTAATTCAGTATGCATTCAAGCTGAGCTGTGAAATTAGACAAACACCTGAATTGTGTTAGTTGTGAAACCACATCTGTCAATCATAATCATATTCCTGAACCTATTCCTCTATCAGGATCAGGAGAGGCAGAAGACAGTCCTCCTCTCCAAGACCAGATGCTAACATTACTGCTATCCCAAAGTCTGGGGATGATGAGCCACTCTTTGGTCGTGTGGCTGAGTATCAGCAACTTTCTGGTGGATCCTGTACCTTTGACTGGCCCTGCTCTGGCCTGCACTACACCTACTATTACTACCTACTACTACTATTTGTGCTGGGCAGCAGGATCAAGCAGCAGGCAGCTAAGGAATGCACTGTCCCATACTATACACTATACAGCATCACTTTCTTTGCTTCTGAATGGACAGCCAGAGATCACAGAATCCCTCACATAATCCTATATGCAATTTAGCACCAGTGCCACTACAGAGAGGTGTGACAGGATGTCAGCATGCCTGCCAAGAAGAGGGCCAAGCACTGAACTGTGTGCACTAATAACTAGTATCACACGCGCGCGCGCACACACACACACACACACACACACACACACACACACACACACACTTAAAGTTGTTATTACAGGCCTAAATATCCATGTATGAAAGAATGGAGGGCCTATTTTAATGCATGGAATATTATGTGTAAAATAATATTATTATTAATAAAATGAAGCCTGTCAGTCCTTCGTTGGTTTTTATTTTGACTCGAGTGGGTGGGGGATCCCGTTCATAGACTGTAACGGTAGCCACGCCCCTCAGAACCATAATTTTCCAAAAAGAATATTATGACATTAGAAATGAGACTTTAAACTAGTGACTGGAAGCAAAAAGTATTCATGACCATGTTTATTAAGGTAATACAGTCTAGGTGAAGTTGGGCCCAAATACATGGACTTCTATGGGGCTATGGGTTTTTCTGGGTCCAGTGACAGCGCCACAACAGTCCATTATATGAACTTTCATTTCCTTAGTGGCTTCACAAAATATCCGTCTGACTGCCCCCCTGGTCCATACCTACTAACCTCACATCACCAGGCTTTCCACCTCGGAGGAAAGCCTGGTCTGTTACAAATTTGCTGTGTGAACCGGTGTGGAGTGGATATCATTACGTCATGTTCTAGTCATTGTTTTGTAGTCGTTATCATGCAGGAACCATCATCTGGAACTTCCTTTCCCTCAAACCGGAAGAATAGGAATAAAAGCTCTATAGCCTGTGGCTATTGAGCAAAATCGGTTTGAGTTGAAAAGTTCCAGATTGATGGTTCCTGCCCGATGACTACAAACAATGACTACATCATGACGTAGTGATATCATCCGCTCCCGACCGGATCATAAACCCGAAAAGGAATGCTGTATTGGGTACATCCCTACATACATGTGTAGACTTCTGTACTTTTGAGTGGTGCAACCACTCCTACAACCAGCAATGTCCGTGCCTACCTATGTGTTGTTCATGTGCAACTGTGACATCAATGAGCACGAGAATGAGTACCAGTAGGGGCGCTGTTGTGCCAGAAACAGAGAGTGCTAGCCTGCAGTTGCCTGATAATGAGAGAGAGAGGGGGGGGGGGGGGGGGGGGGGGGGGGGGGGGAGTTGCGTCAGGAAAACAAATACATTTATTACAATACAAATGTCCTGGTCCTATTTATCTAAATTGACACAAGATGCTTTCAATTACAAGTTATGTGTTAAGTTGTGTTGATTTTATAAATCAAATTAATTTACCGGTAAGTCAAATTGTCAGTTACCATATTCTTTTTTATGAAGGAGGCAAGTGCATTAAATGAAACTCCCGCTGTGTTGCTCACTTCGCCAACAGAAGGCGATGTTCACCATGTTCCATGCTGAATAGAAACTATAAGAATGCATAGCAAACTATGAACTGAGTAATGCTATGTTAGGGACACTTTGATAAACTGATAGGTATACAAACACTCAAACAGGGCTTCGACCAAGGAATACAATTAGACATTCTCTTCATAGTTTAATTTTGTAGTGTGTCATCAAAATGTAGGCTACAAGTGTAGATAACTGGCAGATATATTTTTAATTCCCAGAGCTACCACTATAACAAGTCTGGTGTTGCACAAATCAAAAATGTGACTTCAGGGCAGGAGTGTAAATGGAGTAGACCTACCTCAGTCCTCGGCCACAGCTGGATTATAAGTGGTTCTAAAATTTGGGTCAGGGACCCTCAGCGGTCCTTGGGGGGATTCTAGGGGACCCCCAGTAAAACAATTTAACATGGCTATTTGTACACAGCAAACTGTATAACAGCAACGTTAAGTCAGTCTGTATGCTCACCAAGGTTTTAAAATCGCTCAGGGTACCGATGTGGTCAATTGTAATGTCGTTTGCAGGTCATTCCATGTATTAGGGCACAGAAGCTAAACGCAGATCTACCAAGTTCAGAGTTAACTTTTGGTACCTTGAATTTGGGAAATTACTTGATTGGGTGTGGTGGGGTTCAGAGTCCCATTTCAGAAAAGATGAGATGTATTTAGGACAATCTCCAAGCATGGCTTCATACAAGAACAGGTGCCAATGCAGTTCTCGTCTCTCTGTCAGGGAGGACCATCCTACCTTATTATATAAGATACAATGGTGAGTACCATAGCTATCACCCGTAATAAATCAAATCGATGAGTGATAAACAGAGTCTAGGGATTTAAGAGTGGATGCTGCTGCATGTCTATAGATTATGTCTCCATAATCCAAGACAGACAAACACTGCCTCAACTACCCGCTTTCTGCTAATGACAGGAAAGGCTTTATTTCTATAAAAAAAACATTTTCTGTCGCAATTTACAAGCAAGGACTCTACATGGTGCAAGGACCTCTAAATGTATTTATATAACACATTTCAACAACAAGGCAATTCAATCAAAACATCAAGTTAAGGAAGCAATTATAAAATGACATTAGGATCCAAAAAGAAATATAAACAATATTGACTCCTCGGTGAGGAAGGGTCTAATTCATCGAATGTTATAGTGTATACCTACAGGATCGAGTGACGGCTGTAATGTGTGCTTTGAACGAGAGTTGGCTGTCCAGGACAACAAGGTTCTTGGCTGTTGGGACAGACGTTACCAAGGTGTTGTCTATGGAAATAGTTAGCTCCCAAATGGGGCAGAACTTGGCTGGGAAGAAGAGAAGCTCAGTCTTGTCTGGGTTCAGCTTGAGGTGGTTAGAAGACATCCACATGAAGCCAGGCATGCAGTGATGCGCTTCCACCTGAGTAGCAGAGGGGGGAAGGACAGAAACAGTTGAGTGTCATCGTCCCTGTGGGACCACAGTTAAAAGGGTTCGGGGGGATGATAGCAAAAAGCAAACCTTTTCAAGAGACCTGGTAGGTCCGGTTGGTTAGGTAGGATGAGAGTCACTTTAGTGCCGTCCGGCCAATGACTAGTGTAGGAGCAGCTGGTGGTTCACTGTCAAATGCTGCTGATGGGTCTAGAAGAATCAGGACTGCAGAGTGGGAGGCACCCTGGGCCGCATGTAGATTGATTGATTGATTGATTTAAATATTTATTAACAGTTTGCAGAATTACAGTACATTTCAAGCACAACTCAATACAAAGACTGTTAACTGTGAGTGGATGACCCAATAAAGCATTACTTGTTTACAAGAGGGTCCACCTTGTTCAAATCATCAAAACATTTAGAGACGTACAAATACACTTCTATATAGCAAAAAAAGAGAGAACAGGAATTCATCATAAAGAAGGTAAAAAGGCAAAAGAAACATAGTGAGGGGAAAAAGGGTTGGGTGGTGGGGGGGATTCAGATTTTACAGGGCCAGTTTCGAATTGCAGCCGTCCGTAGGTGCCCTTTGAGAGCTGTTTTGAAGCAGTCAAGGGATTTGCATGTCTTAATGACTGTTGGTAGGGCATTCAACATTTTGGTGGCATATCTTCATATTGTTTGTGCCGAATCTGGGTTGCACATGGTTTGTTGCACTCCCTCTGGTGTTGTGGGTGTAGACTAACATTAAGGAAGTATTTTGACTTACATGGGTACATGTGTATCTTGGTGGTGTATCGAATCTTGTGGACGAGACCCATTGCAAGATACTGTACTCTGTCGTCGACCCTAAGCCATTCCAGCCTGTCAAAGTGGGCAGGGGTGAGGTGGGTTCGGGTGGTGAGGCCAAGTAGGAGCCTGAACAGTTTGTTTTGGGAAGTCTGGAGCCTTGTTTTAAGGGCCTTTGAGGTGCTGTGGTACCAAGAGGTGCATGCATAGTCAAAGAAACCTTGTACGAGGGCTCCTGTTAGGGTCTTCAAGGTGTTTTTGTTGACCAGTGAGGAGATCCTGTAAAGGAATCTTGGGTAACACTTTATATTAAAGTCGCCTTTATAATGCATTATAAGCTCATTTATAATGCATTATAATGTGCTTATGAGGCATTATAACACTTGCTATAAATGTTTGTAATCATGTAGGCTATAACAACTTATAACCACGTTTATAACATATTATAAGTTCAGGTCATAATGCATTATTATGCTCAGTGTCTCGCAGGGGACACGGAGGCTCGCGGCGACGAAGCAGTAAGCGTGGAAGCCTGTGCTGTGGTCAGACATGTGAAATGCCCTCAGCAGTTCATTCCACAGTTTTTCTAAGTGCTTCCCCCCCCATTTGATTTCTCATGGCCCAACACGCAAAGCACATTTGACTATTCATATAGACACTTTATCTGTTGGGGGAAAAAATTAGTTTTATTCATCATTCTGTGTTGCCTAGAACTGGAGGTCTGGGGGAAAAAACTGTAACATTATGAAGTACATCTTTGTGATGTCACAGATATGTTACCGTTTTTTCAGACCTCCAGTTCTAGGCAACAAAGAATGGGGGGACTTCTTTATTATTTCCACACAACAACTCCTACGTATATTAATGACAGTAAAATGTTGAAAATGAGTGGAATTCCATAGTCACTATTCATTGATTCACTGGGATACAAAAGAAAACATAAAAAATAAAAGGTTTCTCACTGTTCTCAGGCCGAATATTGATATACATGGGACCACATGAAATCCCATGTGGTTTCAATGTGGGATACATGGGTACCAAGTGGGAATGGGCTTGAACTGGGAAAATTATGAGGGTCCCACGTGGTCTACATGTGGGCTAACTGGGCATGGGTTGGAAGTGGGCAGGCCCATGTAGTTCCAACATTGTCTACATGTGGGCTAACTGGGCATGGGTTGGAAGTGGGCAAGCCCATGTAGTTCCAACATGGTCTACATGTGGGCTAACTTGCATGGGTTGGAAGTGGGCAAGCCCATGTAGGTCCCACATGGTCTACATGCAGGCTAACTGGCGTGGGTTGGAAGTGGGCAAGCCAATGTATAGTGTAGCTTGCTACAATTCTCTGGGGATAGCTTCCGTTGTAATTGAGCTATATTTAATAGAGAGTAACTTGTAGTGTAGCTTACTACATTTTCCAAGTAGCTTGCCCATCACTGCCAGCGACTGTGTGAGCGTGAGTGTGTGTGTGCGCAACAACACAGTGAGTATGTGTGTGTGTGCATGAACCATGGATCAGTGCCACGGGTTCACGTTCACAACTTCACAGTATACACTGTGGAGGAATTTTGCATCGCATCACGGTGCCGGGGGGACTTGAATTGACGAGTGCGTGAGTGGGAAATTCTAGTAGTAATGTGCTGTCCCAATGAGCATAATAATGCATTGTGACCAACACTTATGTTATAAACATGGTTATAAGTTGTTAACAGTAAAGGCCCTAGTATGCTTCCTTGTTTAACGCAACAGCTTACTGGGACGGGGGGTGGGGGACAGTGTTCCGTTCACCTCCACCATCTGTTCTCTCCCCTCTAGGTATGATTGCATCCAGCTCACTGATGTGCTATCAAAACCAATTGCTTTTAGCTTGTATGGAGTGGTTCACTGTGTCAAAAGCCTTTTGGAGGTCCAGCATGACCATGCCGCAGTATTTGCCAGCACCCACCTCGTGTTTGATGTGGTCGCTCAAATAGAGGAGGCATGTGTCCGGGCATGTTGGTCCAGAGAGGGCTACTAGGGGGTGCCCAAGCACTACGTCTACGTATGCACGCCCCTGATCTCATTAATTACCAATGTAAATTATATTATTCTGAGTCTGCAGATATCCATACCCATTCAGAGTGGTTGTGGAGTTGACTTTCTCCTGTTCAACTGCATGAAAGGCAACCAAGTTAAGATTTTGTAATCTGAATAATAATTATACAAGTAAGACGCGCAAAGCGAACGCAGCTCGTACATATTTGGGTTTTGGACGTATAGCTGCTTTGGGGACTCCTTTTATGGTTATGGCTGAGTCATGGTGACGTAACAGCGGGACAGACACTTGCATCAATCACAAACAAATAACTCAGCTCCATATATGGGCACAAAAGCGGGACAGACAGACACACACACACACACACACACACACACACACACATACATGATCTGCTAGGTCTCATAGTAAGTGCTCACTGCGTTCGCAATTACAAGTAAATAGTCTCTCCCTATCTCTAGTAATTTGCATTGACGTTCAGATCTCCATGTACGAGCATTTGATGTCGGCTACTACAGAAATTAACCATAATTATCCATTTATGGGCTTATGAGATTATGGGCATTAAAGGGATAGTTCAGATTTGTTTTTAACTTAAGCTGTATGAAATACTTGCCATTAATATAGTGGTTGCAACTGTACTAATTAATTGCCCGAGTCCCATGGTGGGAGTTCTGCTCTGGTTTTGGTGAAATATTAAGTAGTTCCGGTTATTTTGTGGGGGGCACAGGGGGCCACGCATTAAAAGTAAATTAATCCACAAAAATAACGTAATTTGTATTGTTAAAATATTAGTGCAACTTTCTTAAATTTTTTACCCCTCTATCACACGGAACTATGTTTTTTGTGTCCATATCACTACACCCAAAAAGTAGTTCCATGTGATAGAGGGGTCAAAGTTGAACGAAAGTTGCGCTAATATTTTAGAAATTGGTCAACAATACAACTTTTGTGAATTAATTTACTTTTACTACATGGCCCCAGTGCCCACCACAAAATGACCGGAACTACTTAATATTGACCAAAACCAGAGCAGAACTCCCACCACAGGACTCGGGCAATCAATTAATACAGTTGCAACCACTATTACCACTAAGTATTTCATACAGCTTAAAGGGTAAGACCACTTTGAGGTTTGGGTTGTTTTCTTACCTTATTATGGGCAAACTATTCCATTCCATGAGTTATTTCGCTCCGTTGTGTTGTTTATTAGCAATTTAAGAAATAAAAATAGCCGCTCATTGACTTCCATTGTAACGGGGGAAACAGCTCTCAAAGTCACTCTTTTAGCACACAACAACGCAACAGAAGTTTATGACATCAGGAAAACTCATGCGGTTTTATTTTCGTCTTTTAAGATACATTTATAAAGTTACTATTTTAGTCGGAGATAGACTGTAGCAGTACTACGGCGTTCTCAACTCTTGCGGGCCGCCTTGCGAGGTTTCGTTTGTAAACTGTCAGAATCAGCTTTTGTTGCGTTCGTGTATGTGCTAAAAGAGTGACTGAGAGCCGTTTCCCCCGCTACAATGGAAGTCAATGGACCCTACTTTTTTATTTCTTAAATTGCAAATAAACACAACGGAGCGAAATAACTCATGGAATGTAATAAGGTAAGAAACAACCCAAACCTCTAAAAAAGTGGTCTTGGTCTTACCCTTTAAGTTAAAAAAATCTGAACTATCCCTTTAAGAGATTATCTGAGGCAGCATAAGCTATGTAGCCCGGCTAGCTCAGTCGGTAGAGCATGAGACTCTTAATCTCAGGGTCGTGGGTTCGAGCCCCACGTTGGGCGCTTCTTTTGTGAAGAGTTCTGCAGCTTGTGGAACAATATTGTATTCACGACTCATATTGCAGAAACAATTTTAAAGAACCTTATTACTGAGTTACTACATATCATTTTCTATTGTAAACATTGGCCGGCCACATAGTATAAACCAACAAAGTATCAAAATGTCTTGATTTGAGACTTTGTCTGTTTACATTTTGACCAATAAACATACCGGTAGCTCAATGTAACAGTTTGTCAAGGTTAACTGTATTTCACTGTATAGTTAAAGTCCTCCTTTAAGATTAAAAAAGTTGGAATTATAGCACTTATTGGTAGTGAGGCATACATTTAAATGGCTTGAATTAAGAGTAATTTTCAAAAAAAAATAAGAATTGCAGAACCTATTGATACAGTGATGCATAAATTGGAATTGTTTGCATTAGAGTAATAGGAGGAATTTTTGATTAAATAAAAACTGACTTTTGAGTGAAAAGCCTCTACTTAAACTAGCTCAGGAGACAAACCATGCATGCAGCGTTGGTGGTATAGTGGTGAGCATAGCTGCCTTCCAAGCAGTTGACCCGGGTTCGATTCCCGGCCAACGCAAATTGTTTTTAGAAGGTGTATTAATTTTCTGCTTCCCCTTGTCCAGCTCGGAAAGGAACTGCTATGTCCAACCAGGGAATCTCCCCCCTGTCGGTTCGAAAAAGCGGCTTGGACTCATCATGTATTGAAGGAACTTAGTTTCTCTCCCCAGGTTGGCAGAGGAAGCTTAATTGACACTGGGTGTAAATAGGGGGTTACAAAATCGTGGGATAAAAAACAGGACATTTTTATTATGAGTGTTAAATGTAGTGTGATGTTCTTAGTTGTTAAAAAGCTCTATTATACTTAATAGACATGATCACTGTTATAGAGTTTTTGTTCATTAACAGGGGCGTTCCTGTCTCCATCTCTATTAATAAACATTTTCAGGTGGTTTGTCAATCAAGAGTTTTTTTTTTAATCCATGTTTTGGCTCTAATTTTGTTGTTGGGAGGCTGAATAGGAGGCGCATGCTGTGAATTGGTCTGTTACAAAGGCCAGGCATGGGCTGGGGGGATGGGTTGAGAATTGAGGAATGTAGGCCAGCCGTCTCTCAACAACAAACACACGGTTTGTTTCACCGTTTGCTTTGCTAAAAAGTGCTCTTTGGTAGCTAGTATGGTAGCTATCTGCTTTAGTTCCCTATTGATAATTCTGAGAGTAAGCTACTGGCAAAACATTTGCTGTGAAAAGTGTCGTCCCTGGGTGGGCTTGAACCACCAACCTTTCGGTTAACAGCCGAACGCGCTAACCAATTGCGCCACAGAGACTTTTGTGACTATTGCCGATTTCCCAGATAATATTTCATGTCAGGCAACATAGTGAGACTGGATGATCATGTTAAAGAATATCATTTAGATAATGTTTTTTGTGTGTGAACGATAATAGCAAATTCAAAGCAGCACAAAACCACACCTACAGCTGCTGTCATAAGAACACAGGGAGAGCTCATGATCATGGTAGCAGAGCCTGTCCATGCATGCGCAGCTGCAGCACATCAAGTATAATTTATGCTCCACAGGGGCGTGCATACGTAGACGCGAGGGGGTGCTTCTTTGGGGAAGCATCGCGGCCAACGCCTCCTTCGCCGTGCCATACACATGGGCTACATGCACGCTGAAAGCCTGGACACTGACATCGACAGGTTACAGCCCTGCGCGCTCATTCTTAACCTGATTATATAAAGAACAAACTACAACTTGCTTTGCTGACCAAAAAGCCAACCTCCGTGTTCACCATTTCATAGCTTATATCTCCATGGGGAGCGGACGGTGAGCGGTTAGGGACCGTCTACAAAGTGCAACACCGAACGTGAAAATATTCAATAACTTTATTTTTTTTAGGCAGAATATCACCACCAAATTGACATCACACATCAATGGTGTACTTATGATTGTACTACAGAATTCACATGCACAAGAAACGTTTAATTAACCTACTTGTGTGCCCAACCCAACTTCCCAAGACCATCTGTAATTCCCCCCATATCAGTAATGTGATCTATTACATCGCATTACCATACAATGAGAAAAAAGGACAAAAAAAACACCTGAGAACTATTAATGGACTGCTGATTGGCCGTTGCGGTAGAGCGCGACCCTCTATCACCCATTGGAATGTAAATGCATGCCTTTCAGCCTTTGTATCCTACTCGTCTGGCAGGTATATCTCTTTGAAAACCTTTAGTGCTACGATTGTGCGCGGGGAAACGACAATTAACCACTGGCGGCAGAGGATGCCGCTGGCCTCAAAGGTCATGCTGATAGGAGGCTACCATTAAGTAGAGTTTGTTGCCGGCCACCAAACCCTGAGAGCCATGTCAGCGATGTTAAAGGTTCCATGGTTCCACGATGAGTGTCAATTAAATGTCGCATTCAAAATTCCCCACTCACCTGTAATGCGACAGGCTATCAATGGAGAGTAGGGCAGCAGAGGATCCCGCTGGCCTTAAGGGTCATGCTGTACAGAGTGGGTTGCCAGCCATCAAAACTTGAGAGCCATGTCAGATAATGTGAAAGGTTCCATGGCATGTGCAACTCCACATGCCAAGAGGTCTATGATTGAAGCGCATGCGTCTCCCCGTCGAACCCTGGTTTCTCGAGTGACAGGCGGCGATACTGAACAAGATACTAACAAGGACACATACACACTATCACCTGTCAACTGCACGTAATGGCACATTCAGATTCTGCTGCAACAGGTCACGCTATGGACAGAAAGCATGGTGACAAGAGAAACCTGTTGGGTCAAGGGTCAATACAGCCCTGGTCTCAAACAAACATGTTTCCGCCCGGTTTCGAACCGGGGACCTTTCGCGTGTGAGGCGAACGTGATAACCACTACACTACGGAAACTGATGCCCTGGTGCTTTGGGGTCTTCCGGCCTCTTCAGGATTTCTTTTAAGGGAACTTAATCAATTCTGCACGTTTAAAAGACAGCCCTGCATTGGCTGGGAATCGAACGCTGGCCTCGGCGTGACAGGCGAGAATTGTACCACTTAACGACCAATGCATGTAGGTTCAACCTCTGGGGTGTCTTCACAAATCAAAATAATCGACCCATTCAAGAGGATTTCCAAAAACACGTAATGAGGAGTTGGCCGTCTCTCAGGGTGAAAAAGTGCACATCTCCCCGTCGGGAAATCGAACCCCGGTCTCCCGCGTGACAGGCGGGGATACTCACCACTATACTAACGAGGACAAATGTAACTGTAAGTGGTCATCTGCCGGCCAAACGTGCTTTACCAACGCACGGTGAGTGTCAATTAACTGCAAGTTTTGTCGCATTCAAAATTCCCCACTCACCTGTAATGCGACAGGCTATCAATGGAGAGTAGGGCAGCAGAGGATCCCACTGGCCTTAAGGGTCATGCTATACAGAGTGGGTTGCCGGCCACCAAACCCTGAGAGCCATGTCAGATATGTGAAAGGTTCCATGGCAAAGCATGTCAAGGAGATGTGAAACTCCACATGCCAAAAGGTCTCTGATTGAAGGACATGCGTCTCCCCGTTGAACCCTGGTTTCCTGCATGACAGGCGGGGATACTGAACACTATACTAACAAGGACACATGCACACTATCACCTGTCAACTGCCAGTAATGTCGCATTCAGATTCTGCTGCAACAGGTCACGCTATGAACAGAAAGCACAGTGACAAGAGAAACCTGTTGGGTCAAGGGTCAATACAGCCCTGGTCTCAAACAAACATGTTTCCGCCCGGTTTCGAACCGGGGACCTTTCGCGTGTGAGGCGAACGTGATAACCACTACACTACGGAAACTGATGCCCTGGTCCTTTGGGGTCTTCCAGCCTCTTCAGGATTTCTTTTAAGGGAACTTAATCAATTCTGCACGTTGAAAAGACACCCCTTCATTGGCTGGGAATCGAACGCTGGCCTCGGCGTGACATGCGAGAATTGTACCACTTAACGACCAATGCATGTAGGTTCAACCTCTGGGGTGTCTTCACAAATCAAAATAATCGACCCATTCAAGAGGATTTCCAAAAACACGTAATGAGGAGTTGGCCGTCTCTCAGGGTGAAAAAGTGCACATCTCCCCGTCGGGAAATCGAACCCCGGTCTCCCGCGTGACAGGCGGGGATACTCACCACTATACTAACGAGGACAAATGTACCTGTAAGTGGTCATCTGCCGGCCAAACGTGCTTTACCAACGCAAGGTGAGTGTAACTGCAAGTTTTGTCGCATTCAAAATTCCCCACTCACCTGTAATGCGACAGGCTATCAATGGAGAGTAGGGCAGCAGAGGATCCCACTGGCCTTAAGGGTCATGCTGTACAGAGTGGGTTGCCAGCCACCAAACCCTGAGAGCCATGTCAGATATGTGAAAGGTTCCATGGCAAAACATGTCAAGGAGATGTGAAACTCCACATGCCAAAAGGTCTCTGATTGAAGGGCATGCGTCTCCCCGTTGAACCCTGGTTTCCCACGTGACAGGCGGGGATACTGAACACTATACTAACAAGGACACATGCACACTATCACCCGTCAACTGCCAGTAATGTCGCATTCAGATTCTGCTGCAACAGGTCACGCAATGGACAGAAAGCACAATGACAAGAGAAACCTGGGTCAATACAGCCCTGGTCTCAAACAAACATGTTTCCGCCTGGTTTCGAACGGGGGACCTTTCGCGTGTGAGGCGAACGTGTACAGAGTGGGTTGCCGGCCACCAAACACTGAGAGCCATGTCAGAGATGTGAAAGGTTCCATTGCTGAAACACCAGCTGCAGATTGAGTACTAAAGGGTTGGTTCGGATTTTTGGACATGAAGCTGTATGAAATGCTTAAGATAGTTTTAGCAGATCTTAAGTGCAACTTTTTATTTTAGTTTATTTTGCTAGCTTTAGTTATAATAATCATTTCTTCTTCAGTTTTCTACATGAATATAACACACTACAACCATATAAAATGAAATGGGAGTTAAATGCCGCAATTAAAATATGAAAAATATGAAACGTCGTTGAAAATGTCCCTGGGACTCATCTAAAAGACCATCCCTGCATCCAGGGACTCATTACTTTGAAACCCTATTTACCGTAAATCACTGAAGTACAACTTAAGTGGTTTCAAAATAACACAATTTAAATTCAGTACAATTTATTATACTTTCAAAAAGTATAATAAGTGTATTTCTTTTCTCGCCTGTGTATTCAATGCATGATAACTACCACTAAGCTACTAGTCTGCAATAGTTATCATACAAAAATGTGAAGTAGAGATGTACAGCTAGTCAAAATTTCAAACAAGAATTTGCCCACCCATTTCGTAATTAATGCGGATATTAAGGGGGGGGGGGGGGGTCTGGCTCATGGACTAATATAATATGGAGACCACACAACTAGATTTTCAGGTCACATAGGGGCCTGATTTGAGGGGAAGTGTAGCGGCCCAAATCTCTATGTCTCATGTTGGTGAAATAGAACTTCGTCGTCAACAAAATAGCACTCACCATATACGATTTAAAAAATGGAGCTTGCATTGGCCGGGAATCGAACCCGGGCCTCCCGCGTGGCAGGCGAGAATTCTACCACTGAACCACCAATGCTTGACTGATAAGCATCAAGCATGTTTTGCAATAAAAACATATTACACTGTAAACCCTGATCTATGCCAAAGAATTTAGTAGAAAGATTAAATAAGAGTGAATGAAAAGCTAGCCTTAATTCTGGATAGTAGACATTCGCTAACAGAACCAACCTAATAGAACTACAATTATTTATTAAATTCATTCTCAGTAAGAAACGGCAGATAGCAATGTAGCAAAAAAAATGTAACAATAAAGTTAACATTGGATCTCAATGAAAAATGGACAATTGGATAGTGCAACATGATTAGAAATGTTAACAGTGAAATATAAATGTATGCGTTGGCCGGGAATCGAACCCGGGTCAACTGCTTGGAAGGCAGCTATGCTCACCACTATACCACCAACGCCTGCCTGACAAGGGTCTCCCAACCCCCATCAAATATTTCTCTGGAATAATTCATTGACGTTCCTGTAAAAGTGTCCTTACATAAAACTCTGCCACGGTTGTTAAGAGCATTTCCAAAACGTGAAAGCTCTCAAAAATGTAGTGCCTCCCCGTCGGGGAATCGAACCCCGGTCTCCCGCGTGACAGGCGGGGATACTTACCACTATACTAACGAGGATGACATGATGTTTTTTTTATGTCATTCCTTTAAATGTGTCCCTATATGCAGACTGAAGTAGGTATGACCAATACTGTTTCACAACAACTACTAATACTTTGGTGTTGAAAATTTGAATTTCAACTTCAATAGCAATAGAAAGTACAAATATAATTTATGAAAAGGCTACAGTGAATAAGGTTCACGGAAATTGTTGTAGGCTATGTGGGGATTATCTGACACATGTCTCTTGCCTTGCCCCCCAGCCCCTCCCACCCCTCACATTCCGTGAGTGAAACAAGCGACCAGGTCTATGAAAACAAGCCCAAAAGAAGTGACCGGTTTCACCACTTAAGCCCCATTACATCAGTTATTTTCAAAATGAATCTTGAAAGCAAGCCCAAATAAGCAACTACACTTCAGAATAAGCCCAAACAAAAGCATGAATATGAATATTTACAAGCGACATTACATGAAAACAAGAACAAAGTTGCTTAAAATAAGCAGACCTGGCAACGCTGACAGGCTAGCATTGCTGGTTATTTTGCCTCCTGGTGTGGTGTGGAAGTGTCATCTGAATGCAATGTGCCGTCTGGCAACTTTTAAATGGCAACTAATGCCAACAGACTACAACAGACTAGCAGTATGAAGTAGTCCGTTTGTTGGGGAATCACCTTAAGACACATTAAATAGTAGCAGCAAAAACAGGATGCATTGCAACACCGCATAAGCAGTAGCAGCAGCTTCAGGAAGCATTCATGTGGCAGCAGCTACCGTATATGAATACTAGATACATTGGGGTAGCAGCAGCCGAATAAGGTATTGCAACATTGCATAAGCAGCTACAGCTCCTCCACATAGATTAAGCAATGTAATGAAGACCTAATAACTTTATGTTTTATCATAGAGGGGGGGAAAAAGCTGTTTCCGCCCGGTTTCGAACCGGGGACCTTTCGCGTGTGAGGCGAACGTGATAACCACTACACTACGGAAACTACATGCCATTGAATCATCAGTCTGTGCTTTTGAAGTCTTAATTGTTCCAGACATTCGCCTATCGCCTATCCAAACAATACGCCCACGATCGAGGTTGTCCAGGACCTCAGATTCGACCGATATGCCCATATATGGGCATATACTGGTATCAGGGATATCCATATGAGCATAAAAGGGACAGACAACAGGTATTCTTACAACAGGTACAACAGATATTACAAAACCAGGTTGGGCATGGATACATTCATAACTTGCATCAACTGCATGGTCTAGTATGTACTCATGTATATGCATCAAAAACGTCTGACTGACTTTAAACTTGTCATAGGTATCGTGATTTGCAGCTTCAGAGCCTATTTCAAGGTTGCTCCACACCATCTTGGAAGTAGCTAGATGTAGCCAAAACACCCGAGGGGATCGACAACGGGAGGTTTGATTACTTCTAACGCGACAGGAACGCGATGGGCCGTCAAAAACAATCTTTGGTTAGAATTGGAAGCATTGATTAGATCAAGAGTGAATAGAGGGGGACCACTTGAGACGACGTCACAAACGGAAATTACATCAAAGGTTGCCCAATCGACGCTCCCAGCCTGTTGAGTGGTACACTCTGTTGCGATGGTGCTAATGTTCCGTCTTTTGATTAATCTCCAGTCCACAGCACTTTTGGTGAAATGTTCCACATGAACAGTATCGTACAATTGCAAACTTACGATAAATGTGAAATTTGAAAGCATGAAATGTAGTGTGTTGTTTTAGTAGTTGACAGTTGCATTGTCCTTTGCAAACAGTTTTTCCATGCGTTTTGTAGTTTTGTCAAATCCCAATCCATCCTAGCTGCAGCCTTAACGTCTTTAGCAACCCTCAGAATTCGAGAAGCCCCTGATTGCAGCCCGCAGATCGGGGCGGGGCTTCTCCTAGGAGGAGTGGGCGGGGTTATGGAGGAGGAGTGGGTGGGGTTTTGAGAGGAGTGGGTGGGGTCACCCCCTATGGTTACATACAGTCTATGGGTTACACCCAGCCCCTTGAGTGAAGGGTACAATACTTATTACATTATCAATGTTTATAAGTTAAATACCGAAATTAAACTAAAAATAATTACCGGTATGTATAAATTAGCCTATATTTTATTTAAGACATAGTAAAAATCGCTAATCAAAAAATCATAGGCTACTACTGATTAAAATTCTTAGTAATAATGAATGTTTATAGTTTAATATAATATAACAATACCGAAATTATTTATAGGCCTAAATGGTAAATGGTGCATTTATATAGTGCCTTTATCTAAATAAATCTAAATCTATCTAATCTAAATCCTGATATAAAAAGCTTGTTTCATGGTAGGCCTACAATGTCTTATAACAATGGAATCAGCATGATATAACGTAATAATGGAAAATTTCATACAGATGACATCAATAGTCCAATAATAATAATACTAATACTACTACTGCTACTACTACTACTACTAATAATAATAAAGTTGTGCAATTGCTATAGTCTGGCAACCAGATTATTGCCCACTCACAATATGTTGCGTATTGAGATAAACACGCGCGCGCACACGCACACGCGCACGCACACACACACACACACACACACACACACACACACACACACACACACACACACACACACACACACACACACACAAGCTGTGCCTATTGTAGAGCAGCTGTATATCAAGGTGAGTTACTGTACCAGTGCCAGTATCTGTTTACTATGACAAATGAAACACTTTAGTCTGTCTGTATACACTATGTACACTAATGTTTTTAATGCGACTGTACATTTTTTTATTGTGTTGTGTTATGAATACAAGGGACCTCAGACATCTTGGCACCTTTTTTGGGATGACTGGATCCTTGATGAGTACCTTCTAATTCTAATCTTCAATATGATTTAATTTATAGCACTCTGAGAGTCCCTGTGAGTGACAAGTGCAATACAAATAAAATATGAACAACAAATTACCTCTTATAGTGACTTATGTACTCACTGTATAATGGATTTTAATGCATTTTAAGAGTGACTATAAAGCATTATAAAATTATTGCAATGTCTTACAACTATGATATTTAACATAGATAGAAACTGTCATTACACAATGTTTTGTGTTATGAGTGAGTATAGAACTGTGTTATATGCATTTCATGATGCATTTATACTTGGCCTTATAATGATTTATAACACATTGGCTGGATGTACAATTATAGAACGCCTTTATCCAAGGCTCTTTACATAGATTGTGCATTACATTCACCCATTTACACATGAGGAATTAAACTGCAAGGCACTAACGTTTCAGTGTCTTGCTCAAGGACACTTCGACACTAACTCTAGCCCGGGTTTGAACTGGGAACCTTGTGGTTGCCATCTAGCCATCCACGACAACAATGTGTTATAAATCAGTATAAGGCCAAGTATAAATGCATCATGAAATGCATATAACACAGTTCTATACGCACTCATAACACAAAACATTGTGTAATGACAGTTTCTATCTATGTTAAATATCATAGTTGTAAGACATTGCAATCATTTTATAATGCTTTATAGTCACTCTTAAAATGCATTAAAATCCATTATACAGTGAGTACATAAGTCACTATAAGAGGTAATTTGTTGTTCATATTTTATTTGTATTGCACTTGTCACTCACAGGGACTCTCAGAGTGCTATAAATTAAATCATATTGAAGATTAGAATTAGAAGGTACTCATCAAGGATCCAGTCATCCCAAAAAAGGTGCCAAGATGTCTGAGGTCCCTTGTATTCATAACACAACACAATAAAAAAATGTACAGTCGCATTAAAAACATTAGTGTACATAGTGTATACAGACAGACTATAGTGTTTCATTTGTCATAGTAAACAGACACTGGCACTGGTACAGTAACTCACCTTGATATACAGCTGCTCTACAATAGGCACAGCTTGTGTGTGTGTGTGTGTGTGTGTGTGTGTGTGTGTGTGTGTGTGTGTGTGTGTGTGTGTGTGTGTGTGTGTGTGCGCGTGCGTGTGTGCGTGTTTATCTCAATACGCAACATATTGTGAGTGTGCAATAATCTGGTTGCCAGACTATAGCAATTGCACAACTTTATTATTATTAGTAGTAGTATTAGTATTAGTATTAGTATTAGTATTAGTATTATTGGACTATTGATGTCATCTGTATGAAATTTTCCATTATTACGTTATATCATGCTGATTCCATTGTTATAAGACATTGTAGGCCTACCATGAAACAAGCTTTTTATATCAGGATTTAGATTAGATAGATTTAGATTTATTTAGATAAAGGCACTATATAAATGCACCATTTACCATTTAGGCCTATAAAGAAGACTTTTAATCAGTAGTAGCCTATGATTTTTTGATTAGCGATTTTTACTATGTCTTAAATACAATATAGGCTAATTTATACATAATTATTTTTAGTTTAATTTCGGTATTTAACTTATAAACATTGATAATGAATAAGTATTGTACCCTTCACTCAAGGGGCTGGGTGTAACCCCACCCACTCCTCTCAAAACCCCACCCACTCCTCCTCCATAACCCCGCCCACTCCTCCTGGGAGAAGCCCCGCCCCGATCTGCGGGCTGCATTCAGGGGTACATGCAGAATTCAGCCAGGAATGCACTGTGTCTAGGCGTTGGTGGTATAGTGGTGAGCATAGCTGCCTTCCAAGCAGTTGACCCGGGTTCGATTCCCGGCCAACGCATGATTTTTTAATTAAATACTTTTGATAATTGTCATGATCAGATTTGGCCTCAGAGCCACTGGCAGTAGATTGCTAAATAACTGTCCCTGGACAACATGCAGACACTGCTGATTCATTTACGTTGATGTTTCTCGAACAGTTTTGGCTCAAGGCACCCCTATAAGTCACTTTTGCATCCTTGAATTACATTTATACTTCTTACATTAAAACTATTACACTAAACTTATTGCACCATTATTACACTACTACACTTATTACACTACTACTCTTATTACACTACTACACTAATTACTATTACACTATTACACAATTACCTACACTACTATTTATAGTGACTCATAGGAATAGACTACGTGAAAACCAGGAACAGTATAGTGACCACCGGAGAGACGGGTGGCAGCCGGAATGTAGACGGCACCCGGGAGCAGTATGGGTTGGAGACCCAGCCTGTCTTCTGTGAGGAAGAAGCCCAACAAACCCATGGTGAGGCCTTTAGGAGGGCCATTCAAGCCTCAAGCGGAGCCTGCGGCACCACCAAGGGCAAGGTGGAGCCTGCGGAACCATTGCGGCTTGAGAATCCACCATTCCTGAATAAAGTGCCTGGTGCTGGGAGTCTGGTGCAACGCACAGGGGCTGGACCTGGTGAGAGCAGGAGTGGCCCGGACAGGAGTCAACGCACAGAGCCTAGACCTTCCACGCGCCAGAATGGTACCTCCCAGTCCCGGCAGAGTAGTTCAGGAGGAACAGATTGTGTGGCCCTGGTTTTTTCCTAATGGAACTGATCGAGGGTAGCTACTGGGACGTAAGTCGGGACTTGATCACCTCGGCTGGGCCACCTGAAAGGGAGACCCGAAACCCTGATGACCTTGGGATACATCACGGAGGATACATCCCAGGTGCATCCATGCGATATTTGGTTTTTTTACTACACTTATTACACTACTACACTACTATCACAGTACTACAATTATTACACTACTATTACAGTACTACACTTATTACACTACTATTACAGTACTCCACTTATAACACTATTACACTTGGTTGAGGGAACATGGGTACGGTCCCGCCTGTACATAGTTCAGTTCAGTTTTATTTTCAGAATGTTGGACATACAGTTCATACATAACACTTATTTTGAGTGTCCGTTGCTTGTATCCTGTCCAAATATCCGAAAAAGGGCTATGGAAAAGCCAGAGGCTTGTCGGGCTTGACCCCTGGAGTCTATTTGCATATTTAGGTGCACATACATGCATACATGTAGTCCACACAAACAGATTAAGCCAAAAAGCATCATAAAGTACGTTATTGACAAATTATTATTAATATAAGGGTTATTATTTAGGCTTTAGGGGATAAGAGTATGAGTCCTGCGTCTCATAAGTGTGTGTGTATATATATATATATATATATATATATATATATATATATATATATATATATATATATATAAATAATGTGTTTACTGTAATATGGTATAGTAGGTATAATATAATATGGTTTTACTATAATATAGTATAATATAATATATGGTATGGTATACTATACTTATACATTGCATAATATATATACACCGTACACATATACATACATACTGGATGCAAGATGTGAAATGTAAGATACCTGCAAGAATGCCAGACAAGTTGCGAGCAGAACTTAAAACCAGATGATTGCAGGCAGAGCATGCAAGCAGAGGATCCTACAACACCTGCACTGATGAGGGTAAAACTCATCATTGCACACGCAAGCTGCCAGGATCAAGTGATGATAAGAGAACCGGGGCCATCAACACGGAACACTAAATCCTCACAAATGTACACTACAAGGAAAATGTAAAGCATGTAGGAGGCATGAAGGAATTCAAATGTAAAGAACATTTGGTGAATAAGGCCCACTGTACTTAGCCAGGTTTGCCTCATTTACTCAGAAAGGTAGTGAGTGCCCTCTGGTGGTTGTGTGACGCAAGAACACCGGGCATCAAATATCAATGACAAACAATGACTTACCTGCTTCAGCTACACAATGAAGTTTCCGTTACTGTCAAACAAAAAACTTCCACCATCAAATTATGGATCGTGGCCCAGACGGTTAGCTCAACCTAGGCTGCAGAGCCAGCCGGACAGTGTGCCGCATGTCACTGCTGGACTACAACTCCCATAATGCTTTGGTGCACTGCTCCTCCTTGTGGATAGGGGGAGGGCTGTCTTCCTCGACATGTAGTCCAGGAAGTACATGAGCCCAGTGTCCATGTGTGGGGGTCCCCGAGAACCCCGGCGAGACTCCCAGCGTTGAGAAATGACAGTTACTGTGTAACCCCAGGGTCCCTTCTACTGTACACCCGAAATCATCATATACAGTTTGTGTGTGTGTGTGTGTGCGTGCGTGCGTGCATGCGTGCGTGCGTGCGTGCACGCACACACACACACACACACACACACACACACACACACACACACACACACAGCCTATTGTAAATAGTGTATGAGAGTTTTAGACACACGAACACAAAAGTAGACTTAAAAATAGTCAGACAAACATCCATCTTTACTGCACACTAGCTAAACTAAAATGTTTGCTTTGGACGAATGAATCTGAGCCTGGAGGAGGCATTCTTGTGTGCACAACACCTCACAGCAGCAGACTGGAGCCATAGCATACTGCTGTAAGTGTGCATGCTTAACGTATAGGCTATGTGCGCTCAGGTATAAACAGTTAAAGCTGTTGTTATGCAAAGTACTATCCATTTGAATTCGGCATGTTACTTGACACTGTGTGAAAATGGGGGGGGGGGGCGCCAGTAAACATATACCACTGGGTACGTCTTGGAAAGTCTGGTGACGCGAGGTTGATTAGGTGCGTCTTCTCTTGAATCTAGGGGGACGCGTTCTGTCATTTCTCAGATGATACATATACAGTACATAAATATAATATATTTTAAAAGGACCTACTCATTCAGATGCCTTTGAGTTGAAAATATCTTGACCTCGTAGTCTGCAGAGTGTAAACAGGAACCTGCCGGCAGATAAATTAGACATGATTGGAGTTAATTCCTGTCGTGGGGGACAGTAGGGTTATACTACACTTAAAGGGACACTTCACCCTTTTTGCAAAAAAATATATGTTAATGCCGTTTAGAAGCTTTAGATCACTTTCCTGGGGGTATTTATGTGTGTAATATGTGGTTTTAGGTCTCACTACCTTCCTGGACTACAATTCCCATAATTCTTTGGTGCACTGCTCCTCCTTGTGGATAGGGGGGAGAGCTGTCTTACTGAGACAACATGTAGTCCAGGAAGGAAGTGAGCCCAGTGTCCATGACATCAGAGACAACAGGCTCACTGCTACAATCTAAAATATCTAAAACCACATATTACACACATAAAGCTCTAAAATAGGAGTATGAATCGGCCCTAAGACCACAAATGGCAACATTTGTGGTCTTCCTTTTAAGGTCCAAATTCACATCACAACAGTTGGCAACAGTGTGGGTCCCCAATGTTCAAACTGTGCTGACAGTTACATGAATTTGTATTCTGAGAGTCCATGCATGCATGAGAATAAATGTTCAGTCGATGTCTTAAGTATTTAGAAGCATTTAGAAAAATACTGAATTTTGAGTGCTTGGAAACTAAATTGGCAATAAATACACTTAACAACAAAAAATTTGACTTTATAAATTAAATAACACAAATCAATGTTTTACATGCCTCAATGATGAGTCGATGGAGCGAAAAGAAATAAGGCACTGGCTGTAACTAAAATAAGTGTACTACTGAAGACAAGTGCCTGTATTCATCAAAATCAGGGAGTATGCCATCATGCCCTTTAACCCATACGTATCTATGGGGGTGAACATTTAGCAAAGATAGCAGAGCTGTTTTCAGCAAATAAATATTGTCTATATATTCATGAATCCACTTGCTGACCGGCTGTTAGTATTGGGCAATCTTTTTTTTTTTTTCAAAACTTGTTTTCTATATTTAGTTTTTGTCTCCTTTTTCGTAATAACTCATTTAAATATGAATAAGGTGGGCATAATAAGCTTCGGCTTCAGCCCTTTTCTTTTTTATTAGGCATTTTTTGTATGACAATTTCAGAATTTGGGCAATCTTTTTTATAGGGGTTTCTTGTGACCTATGCAGGGCTCCAGACTAACTTTTTCACAGGTAACACTGGGGCCACCTACCTTTTCATTTGGTAGCGCCACCAGAAATTAGGTAGCACCATTTTTTTCATTGTATAGCGTGGTATTAATACATGATCTTATCATGCCCCCACACAGGGCGCCATTTATTTTTGTAGTGGTTTCCACCATTAAAGGTTTGAATCATAAAACCCCCTACAAAGGTCACCATGTAAAAAACAGCAACCTACCTGGTTATACTTCAAAACACTGTAGATGGTTTGAACCCAACACAAAGTCACTCAGTCAATAAAGGCAATATTTATATTCCACACACAGAAAGTCAGTTTAAGGTTTTGTGTTGAAAATTAAATGCAGTCCAAACCTTTGGGATTAATAAAGTGACAATTTGTACAATATCCCATTACCATTATCCAAATTAATTCCTTATTATAATATTTTTACGTTTTGGAAAAAATCTTTTGCAATGTGAAATGCCACCGAATTCTTAATCATTTTCCTTGTCTTCATGGGCCAAGTTGGCCAACTTGAAAAGCTGCATACTTTTATTGTGAAGGCAAAAGTTTCCGCGTGCTGAAAATAGCTGATCTACAAGCTCACAACGCGTCGCACGACGAAGAATAAATCAGGCATCAGTGCTCTTCACTCACTGGGAGGGAGATTAATGTATTTTGTTGGCCGATCATCATGTATGGACACAGGCTACCTCCTCGATGCAAACATAACAAGCTTTGGAAGCTATTTTTCGTGGCACATTATATTTTTAATCAAACAACAAGTTTACCTCTTCACTCATTGTTTGGGTCGGGAGCTTACAGTCTATGGTCGGGGGAGTCGGCTGTCTGTGTAGATCATGACTGATCATCATGCAGTTAGATATGCGCGCTGCGCTCCAGTGAAATTGTATACAGCTGAGAAAGATTAGTTAATTTGTGTCGGATAAGCTGCGTTCAGACCTGAATATATATTCGCCTCGGTTCGTCCAGTTTGTACCGCGGCAGGTTGCACTGCGCCCGTTTGCGCAATTCTCGTCTTTGCATGGACTTTGTATGTAATCGCGCCGCTCTGACCATCCAAGTCTGAAGGGCTTATTGGTGGGTTTTCGTGAACGATCGTTCTTTGAACACTGGGCGTCCAATGTTTTTATCAATGGAACGGGCAAGCACTGCGGGATGTTTTTTTCCCCCTCCACTCATCCTTCCAGCAAGTCGCACCTGTGCAACCTCGTTAAATTTTAACTCGCACGTTAAGAAATTAAGTATGGAGCCCTGGACCTATGGCTGGCAAAAATGTCAAATTTTCCTTTTGCTTTAAGTAGCATGTGACATGTCAAAGTAGGGGTTTTTCATGATTTTGAATCCATTCCAAGCATTAGTTTTGCACAAAATACACTCCTTGGGCTAAGAGCAGTCATAGCCACTTTCACAAAAAGTGCTGACCTCATCACATTTGTCATGATGTCTATGCAGGGGTGAAAGTGGCTTTCAGTCTTCCCAGAAATTAGGGTCTGCGTCGCCTCCCGGACGCGGCCGAAATGTCTTTATACCCCTTAAATGCATAGAAAACTGTATTTTGGCACAGTATACCTAACCTATAACACGATGCAAAAAACAACACGTCTTACAAATCATTAGTCCAAATGTCTCTTGCAATGTCTTCTTGTGAAGATATCAGATATCTGATAACTATTTTCCCCATCAAAGCAAATTAAATTAGAAATAAGCACACATTTAACAGCTTTTTACTGTTTGTGTTTACTTACAATAAATTACTGTTTTTGGAAACCAAAAGATGTTGAGAATGGAGCAGAACATACTGTAGTACATTTTTTGGGGGACCTTGACTGATTTATAGGAAGGCCTACAATCGTTTGGATTGCAGTGACCACACATTGTTTTTTCGGGAACAATATTTCTAGTTATTAATGATAATAATTAATATTATCATTATTATTACCTGTGCTACTTAATCTGCTCCTGCTGGCAGTACTTGCAGGGTCTCTGCTGGCTTATTATCCAGGCTAAGTCTCTGCCTCCTCCCCATCTGTCTCACTTTCAGTCTCAAGCAACTCTATGGTCTCAATTTGCTCTGCATCTTCATCCCCTGGCGTTGTTGTTCCAACTTTTTATTTAACTACAATATCAGTTTAACTATCTTTTCTCTTAAACAGTTGAGCTATTGTTCGGTGCATTGCCATTTTGCTTAAATTATTTGTTTCATCGCATTTTTCTGAGTGGCTTCTCATTCAACAAAAGTTGCCGGTTTAGTTTCCCGTTTTGTTTTTTTCCCCGTTCTGAACCAATCAGAACTAAATATTTCACTGTCAGTCTGTCAGCCAACCAGAAACTGTTTTGAACGTTGGAGGAATTAAATTCGTTGTAGAGCCCGCCTACTATATCCGGTCATATGCACGCATATCTTAGGGAGTTGAAAGTCCGTTTCCGTATCCGCTCTATACCGGATTTTCAACATGCAAAGTGAACGGGTACTCCCAGCTCCCTGCACATCAACACAAGTCATGTCCAGTGCGTATGTGGATTAATAACAACGGATCGCATCGCTGACTGACATGAACACACTGTTACAATTCAGAAGCACTAATAACACTTTAATCTGCCCGATTCTGACGTTAGTATATAATTATTTGATTATTTTCCTCTTGGACATGCGTTTGTGGGCACAGTGGCAGGTTATTTAATATAGTATGTTGATAGCACTGGTGTTCTCCGGGGCGTCAGGTCTTACCGGGTCGGAGCTCCAGACCGCCCCGGCACACTTTCAGACCCTGTGTCTATGACCGTTTTTAGCGTATTTTGTGTGTATTTTGTGCAAAACTAATGCTTGGAATGGATTCAGAATCATGAAAACACCCTAGTTTGACATGTAACATACTACTTAAAGGAAAAGGAAAGTTTTACATTTTTGCCTGCCATAGGATGTTAATGGTAGGGTCACAAGAAACAATATTTTAGGCCAATAAAAAAAGACTATATATACCAAATTTCCCACCCGTCCACCTCGGCTGCCGGACTATTTGGTGTAGAAGAGAAAATGAAGTAGACCAATAGAGCCTTGCAGGACCCCAGTCAATGAAGCATATCCTCGGGCAGAAACCTTCTTACCTTCTACCGGTACTTCAGTTCTTACTACATTGTCACACGAAAGTAACAAAAATTGCTGATCTACAAGCACAATTTGAGCTATAGATGTGCTATTTTTGCTAAATTTGAATACTGGAAAATTACAATTTTGGTTACAATTAGGTTTCCAGCCAACAGCAATGATATAGGGGTTAAAGTTAAGTGGTTATGTTTTATTGCACTCCAATTTAATTAGGCCTATGCACACCATGTTATGTCGTTTGTTTTTTAATCAGCAGACCATCGGCTGTTCTTTTACTGTGGCACTTTCACTGCATGCTCCTTCTCCTGCTTGGAACTGTAATTAGCCAAAAGCTCAAGGAATAGGGTTTAACCTGTGATGTCATGACATACTTTTTATTTGTGTTTTATCGATTCACTTGGTCATTAAGGTCCACAGAATGAGAGGCCTGCTCTGATGAAAAAAAAGTTATGGCCATTTTTGTATACCACACCATAGACAACCAATATACCGGTAAGGCAACATTTTCCAAATGTCATCATGCTTTAAGTAGCATGTGACAATTAATGACAACTAATGCTTGGAATGGATTCAGAATCCTGAAAAACCCCTAGTTTGACATGTCACAATTGTGACTTTTTTTTCGCAATGTTTCCGGCAGAGCAGGCCTCTCATTCTGTGGACCTTAATGACCTAGTCAGTGAATAGAAAAAACCCAAATAAAAAGTACGGCATGACATCACAGGTCCTGTCCAATTTTGGGTGACTGGCTAAATGCTGATTGGCTTGACCTGTCCCAGCCCTACATAAAACCACTGAGTGCACTATAAGAGTAGACACAAACTAATGTACAGTAGGCTTAATTTGTCCAATAAGCTGCAATATTTTCAAAGGATTGTGACAAACCTGGGCGAGGGTTTTGTAGAATAGTTGAGTAGATACCATGGTCTAAAGCCAGAGTCAAGCTTCCATCTTGAGCTGCAGCTGCGCTGTCAATATTAATGAAAAATTTGCATCAGACACGCACACATTGGCCTAGTACACACACACACAAAAAAAATGTTCGTCGACTACCTTTTTCCACTGATGAAAACTAAATGGAAACTAAATAAAAACTAAGCTATGATGACTAAGACTAAATATACTGACAATTGTCAAATAAAAACTAGACTAAAACGTTAGATAGGGACTAGGACAAGATATCCAGTTTAAGTAATTTTACAATATTTGTTGCATGCTGAAAATAGCCGATCTACAAGCTCACGTGTCACGCTGCAAGCTTGTTAATCGGCTATTTTCAGCAAGTGTAAAATCAGTCATCACGACAGCATTATGATATTTAGTCGACTAAAACTATATGAAAACTATTCAAAAGACTGACTAAAACAAAAAACATATTTTGCTTGCATGTCTAGAAAATCTATGACCCTTGCCTGTAACAAGATTATTAAAATGCAATATACGGTAGCCGCTTGGTCTATAGGCTTGTTTGGTTTGTAAACCAGCTACTAAAATGAATATGGTAATGCTGCAAGACAAGCTTTTGTCATTGGAATGGAAACCATTGATTGATGAAGTATTTACAGATTGGAGAATTACAGTACATTTCAAGCACAACTAAATACAAAACTGTTAACTGTGGACACCATAAAGCATTACACTTGTCCACCATTCCCCCATGTTCAACTCATCATAACAAAAACACCTTGAAGACCCTAACAGGAGCCCTCTTCTTCGACTATGCTTGCACCTCCAAGGCCCTTAAAACAAGGCTTCAGAGTCCAGAGTGACTTCCCAAAACATGTTCAGGCTACCACTTGGCCTCACTCCCCGAACCCACCTCACCCCTGCCCACTTTGACATGCTGGAATGGATTAGGGTTGAGGACAGAGTACAGCACCTTGCAATGGGTCTCGTCCACAAGATTCTCTACACCTGAAGATAGTGGATACCCATGTTACCATGTACCCGTCTAAATACTTCCTTAATGTCAATGAAGTCCACACCCACAACACCAGAGGGATTTCAACAAACCATGTGCAACCCAGATTCGGCACAAACAATGGACTAAATTAATTTCGCTCCTATGCTACAAAAATGTGGAACGCCATACCAACAGTCATTAAGACATGCAAATCCCTTGACTCCTTCAAAACTGCTCTCAAAGGGCACCCACGAACGGCTGCAATTCAAAACTGGCCCGTACAATCTGAATCCCCCACCCACCTCACTGTATAATGTTTCTTTCCCCTTTTTACCTCCTATGATAATTTCCTTTTGACTATACAGTTGTCTCTAAATGTTTGGACGAACTGAAAATGGTGGGCCCTATTGTAAACAACAAGTGTAACGCTTTATGGTGTCGTCCACAAGTTTTTGTATCGAGTTCAACGAGTTGTAGGCTACTGTAATTCTAATTTGTTTAGGCTACGTCGTGGTCTTTGACGACATAAGAACAAATTATGACGCAGTTTGCATTCACAAATGAGCTAGTTTGCGTGCAGTTGTTTGTGTAACTTTGTCTTCGGTCTGCAATTAATTGCAACGCAGGCCGCAGGGGAAAGTTCGCGCAGACACACTCACACAGTGAGGAGGTTTCCACAACTTCCCAGAGAGACACGCGATGATAAAAGTCTGAGAACGAGGATAATTCCAAAGAGTTCATTAAAACGCTTTTTTTTGCTAGGCCCCGTTTCTCACTAAGCTAGTATGGAGTTATTGCAGCTGCTAGAAATTAATTAATTAGCTACTGGGGGCCAGTGTGGGCCCGTCCTAATACCTGGCTACATCGTTAAAGTTAGGCCGAGCAATCAATAGCTACTATATCAAAAACACCTTTCCTTTTGAAATGCTCAGTAAATAACCCTAAGTAAAGATGGATGCTGCCGGCTGATATGTTTAATGTTACACGCTGATGAGTTTATAAACCGCTGCCCAGGCAGTGCCTACCTGTTTTTTTCCTTCTTCCTTCAAGCTCTGCTCGATGGGGTTTCCGTTGTGTAAACTCCATTAGACACGTGAAATGAAAAATGAGGTCTAGTAGGTCTACTGTAACGTTCAGTTCAACTAAACAGCTTTAAGAACTGCACTACCGAAATTAGATGACAATAACCTAGCTGTCTAGCTCTTTCAAAAACTTCTTTCATCTTGTTCTTCACACATGTAGGACTAGTGCCACCCCGGCTGCGCGTCTTCTCCGTGATTTGATTGATTGATCTCTGATTAGCTCTTTCACTCCCCCCTCCCCGCTCGCGTCACCTGACCAATTACACCAATTGGGGTGTGAAAAAGGAGCACCAATCAAACGTTGTTGAAGGAATGATGATTTAGTGATTATTACTTAGCATATCTGAAATCAATGTGTGCCATATTTTAGTTTTACAGTATTGTATTTATATAGTATATTGTATTTAGGCTACTTTGTTAATTTAGATTTAGATTAATTTGATTTGATAAAGTCATAAAAAACATGATGTAGGCCTATGTAGGCCTATGTAGGCTTGAGCAGAAAGTGGCCTTTCTCTTATTTTACTGTCCAATGACTTGAAATGGCACAAGGGAAGGACTCCACAAAAAGACCACCCCAAAAAATCGGCGCGCGCTGCGTGCGCCCACACATGTACCCTTTTCTGGAGTTTGAGCCCCTGCCCCCCCCAGTGCTCTCTGCACGGCCCTGCTGTTGCAGAACCATTAAAGTATCCTACACATTTTCACCATGTCAGAAAAAGTAGGCCTACAATCATGCAAACAGGGGGAAACAATATATGTACATCCCATCATTGTTGGTGTCACTCAAAAATCTGATCCTAGGCCACTATCCCTGAAATTACAATGTTAACCGCTGCGCGCGCCCACACATGTACCCTTTTCTGGAGTTTGAGCTCCTGCCCCCCCCAGTGCTCTCTGCACGGCCCTGCTGTTGCAGAACCATTAAAATATCCTACACATTTTCACCATGTCAGAAAAAGTAGGCCTACAATCATGCAAACAGGGGGAAACAATATATGTACATCCCATCATTGTTGGTGTCACTCAAAAATCTGATCCTAGGCCACTATCCCTGAAATTACAATGTTAACCGCTGCGCGCGCCCACACATGTACCCTTTTCTGGAGTTTGAGCTCCTGCCCCCCCCAGTGCTCTCTGCACGGCCCTGCTGTTGCAGAACCATTAAAATATCCTACACATTTTCACCATGTCAGAAAAAGTAGGCCTACAATCATGCAAACAGGGGGAAACAATATATGTACATCCCATCATTGTTGGTGTCACTCAAAAATCTGATCCTAGGCCACTATCCCTGAAATTACAATGTTAACCGTTGGGGTCAAGTTTGACTTAGATTGAAGAAAAGTGCACTGCAGGACATAATAGCCTAGGCCATAGGCCTACAGTAATTTCCATCATGCAGCCTATTCACTGCAGTCAGCCCCACACAGCAAACATAGCTAATCCTATTAAAGGTAATTATAATTATGTGGCAATGATAAGGATGATGATGAAGATAAGCCACATATAACAACCATACCCTTATACTCCTGCACTCCTCTTATCTATACAGTCTACACTCACTTCTTCCTCTCTGGACATTGCCGGGAAAATACACAATAATAACATTATAGAAAGACAAAGAAAAGATTCCAACACAGAAACAAGCAAACTCAAAGCAGCAAGGAATTCTTCCATTAAGATAGATAGGCCTACTGACAGATCACACATTTTCTCTAGCAATTCTGGTTTCATCCAGGATCCAAAGGTAAGTTTTTTTGTTAAATTGCAACTAAATGTGATTCTATCTGTGGCCTTGAGGCAGGAATATATCTTAATGTTATAGGTGTCTAATTGCACAATAACATATTAAGTACAAAACATGGGAAAATACATGGAAAATCAATACAGTTATTCTGTATCCATGATGCTTGGGGCACGATCTTTCTATTGGATACTGATGAACAACAGTGAATGTTCCAACTCAATAGGTCTAATAATAAAAGCCTTATGGTTATCAATGTCTATTATGGTGAGGGCAAATTTTCTCAATATTTATTTTTATGAACAACAATATGCTGTCTTTTTCATGTTCATATTTCACAAAAAGCATGCTACAATGTGATGTCTGCTAACAGCCCTCATCTGCCTGCCTTATGTTAGTATTATTTTTTTTATTTTTTTTACACAAAGTGAAAACTCCCTTGAAGCTGCATCTGAGTAAGCACTCAGGATAAGGTATGAGTGGATGTAAGCAATCTATGTGTGCATGCGAAAGCTATTTTAAATGTGGGTGGGAAAAAATCAACACACGTGGACTATAATAATGCTATTCTCATTGCACTGGTCCGTTAAAGAAAACCAACTTCCAGAATTGCTTTTAAAAGTGAATTGGACTAATACATGTTGACCCATTTGTTACATTAATAAACAATTGGGCTGTGAAGTGGCATAATAAGAACACTGTCATCACACTGTTTCCAAAAGGCACTGTTGATACATTCAAATCCTTAGCTTCAGCCTACAAACAGTGATTCTCAAAATGGCATCCAGGCAGGGATCCTCAGGGTTCCTTGAGAGGCCGGTGCACTCTGTGAGTTATGGGGGTCCTTGAAATAAATAAATAGGTTTGAGAACCACTACCACTGGCCCAACAAATTAATTGTGTTATTCATACATGCTCATTGCTCACATATAGGTACACATGACACTCACACATCACAAAGTGTCCTAGGAAAGTGCACGTGTCAGGCTCAAACTAATCTGAGCATAATCCTCTGCTAATTGAGCTTGTACCTCACAATAAGTGACTTTGACAACCTCTATGTAACTCTCTATCTCTCATTTTGTGTTCTTGCTATTGTTTGATGTTAATTTGAGTTTTTGCTTTTGTTTTTAAGCTACCTTATGTTTCTGTTTTTCTCTTTTTGCTGCTCTGTAAAGCACATTGTGTTGCATTTGAATTATTATTACATATTATTATTATTATTATTATTATTATTATACAAATACATTTTACAATGCTGTTTGAAAATATATTATAAGCCAGAAGCCTATGGGAGAAAATATTTTCCGAGTGGCCAAAAGCTGCCTAAAATCTATTTGTGTTAACTTGGTTCTTCTATGAACCAAAATGTTAACAGTTATATAGACTTTTTATCGTTCATTGTACATTATGAAACACAAATGTGTTATACTGCAGGTATTGTCAAGTTCTGAATGCTTTTTCTGTGTTCTGCAGGTTCCCTTCAGAATGTCTGGAACTTCCCATGGGCCAACTGAGGAGTTAACTGGCTGTCACACAGGTCAGAGGCACAGAAACAAATAAAAAGTAATAAGTTAGTATTCCATCCTTCTTTTGCAAGTGTACCCCAACAGCTACTGTTACAGTAACAGGTACAGTAAAGGTTTCATTGATAATAGTTTGTCCAAAAGGTAGTGTATGCACAATCACATCACCTGTTCTTCGTCAGAATGGCTGAAGTAATTGTGGAAATAGATACCCCTGATTAATAATAATAATAAGGGTAATAATAAAATAAATAAATAAGGGTAATAATAATAATAATAATAATGTACTACATATACTTACTGTTTTGTGTGTGTGTGTGTGTGTGTGTGTGTGTGTGTGTGTGTGTGTGTGTGTGTGTGTGTGTGTGTGTGTGTGTGTGTGTGTGTGTGTGTGTGTGTGTGTGTGTGTGTGTGTCTAGGTCCAAAAGGTGTAATTAATGACTGGCGTAGGTTTAAGTTGGACAATGCGGATCAGAATCTCCCTCCAAAGACGAGGGAGCTCCTCAGACAAATGTCTTGTGCACAGGAGGATGATAATCATAAGGAGAGACCCCTCAGGAAGGTCTATACACAAACATTAATACAAATAGATATGGTAAATGGTCTTTATGTAAATGTTCATGGCATTCATGGCATTCATATAAATTCATATAAAGCTTTACTCTTCCATCTAGCACTTGTATTGACTCATTGTGGACATAGGCCTACATACAGTACATACATACTGTAGTGTACAGATATATATATATAGGCCTATATAGATAATAGTTTTACAATTGCTTTGCAACTCAACTAAAAACAATTCTGGTACAGTACAATACACAATCACATGCACACACTATAAACTGCACCCTCTCCTCTTTCTCTTCAGATGAGTGCTCATGAGTATGAACTGATCAAAGTGGAAGACGAACTCTATTTGAAGCGCTACAGAAAGCAGTGTATGCAGGAGATGCACGAGCGCCTGAGTTTTGGTCCCACGTTTGAGGGAGTACACGAGCTGGAGAGTGGAGATGCATTTTTGGAAGTGATAGAGAAGGAACATTATCTTACTCAGGTTGTGGTTCACATCTACCAGCCTGGTGTCAAAGGTCAGTTTATTTTAAGTTGTTCTGTAGTTTCTATTCCCAGTTATGAGAGATATTTAGTCCAAAATTTAGTTTTTGTTTGCAGAGCAGATAAACCATAACAGGGAGGTAATTGAAAGCTCTGCAGTGTACAGCCCTGGCGGAGGCCCCACTGAGAACGAATCTGACTTATACTATTCTATTTTTTTTCCTTCTTTCCTGTGAACTGTGAAAAATGTCAAATTTATGGTGGAGCCCCTTTAATGAATTACAATTTTTCAATTTAGCAGACGCTCTTAATCCAGAGCTATTTACAGAAGCAAGAGCAATTCATGGTAATACATCAAATACATAAAAATAGTCATCAAGAATCATATAAGCTAAGAAACTAACATCTGTCTAACAGTGGAATATCTATATAATGAAACATAAACCCTAAAGAGTGCTATGTCTACATAAAATGCTATCTAAATGACATAAAAGTTAAAGATAAAGAAAACGTTATTGTCCATTAAATTTACATAAAATGGAAATGTATCTTTGGCACAACAGCAGTCAGTTTACAACAATAAAAACATGACATAAAATACATTTTTTTTAAATAAATTACCATAGTTACTAAATTACACAAAGTACACAATTAAGACAAAAAATACAGTTATTTTTGTCATTATTGCCATTCTGTGTATTATATCGTTTTGTTTTTTTGTTGTTGTTTGTGGTAACTACCTTTTGTAATCTCTTCTGAAGACAGTTATTTAAAACAAATAATTCGAAAATAAATGATCTATATGATGTCCTTTTCCATCAGGCTGTGATCAGCTGAACTCATGTCTGGACTGTCTGGCTGCAGAATATTCCAGTGTCAAGTTCTGTCGTATCGATGCAGTAGCCACAGGTGCAGCTGAACGCTTCTCAACTGATGTAAGCATTGTTATCATTACATTACATTTCTAATTATTTTTCCAAAGCCTGGCTAAAGGATAGTCCTGAAAAATATGTAATAATGTAAATTTTACATTATTACTTATTTTTTATCTAATCTGACTGCCCATAATGTTTTTAATTTTCTAAATAGACAATTGGCAGGCTCTCCACACTTTCTCTAGGTCGTCCTCAGACGCTTCATCAGCTTTGAGAACCTATACATGCTTCCATTGCATTTGAGAATACAATGTTTACTGTCTCTGATGTGACATTTTCAACACGCTGATAATTAGCTCATATATTCATATAGCATTTCCATTTCCTTTTACAGTAACTATTTTTGCAGTAACTATTTCTGCTGTGAATACTTATTCTAATAAATAAAGTAGTATGTAATATCATGGAAAAGTCACTGTTTGCAAACTATTTTGCTGTACTCTAATTTCTCCTAGATTCTGCCAGCACTGCTGGTGTACAAGGCCGGTGAGTTACTCGGCAACTTTGTGTCTGTCACCAAACACTTTAACGAAGAGTTCTTTGCTACAGACGTGGAGGGATTTCTCAATGAGTATGGCCTCCTACCTGAGAAGGACAATACATTGTGTCCTGAGGATGAGGATGAAGAAGAGGTAGCAGAAGTGGAATAGCAGGAGAGGCAAAGGGAACAGGGGTAATGACAGTGATGGAAGTGGGTATACAAATGAGGAACTGTGAATGAATAACATAAGAAGAGGAGACGGATGGAGCTCGTTTACACATTTGACAATGTGTAATTCAGCTAAACTAAATCTTGCATTGATACACTTGTATAGATGAACATAAGTGTTGAAAATAAGTGTTTTCATTCCACAGTAGAAGTCACAGTGAGACTGTTAGATAATTTATGTCTTATCTGTTTACAAACTAATGCCCAGTGGTCAATGTCCCATATCCTCCTGAAATTTGGTCGCGCCGTGTCATTCATATTGTCACCCATATCATCATTTTACCCTTAGTCTACTGCCTGTTTACTCCAGGTTGTTCTTCTTATCATCATTAATGTCATGTCATCCATGTTTATGGCCAAAATATGTTTTCATCTCTCCCATTTAATATCTTGTTCAGCTGCCGTGTTATCAGTCTAGTTTGACCTTGGCCTAGTAACTTAGTGCAGGGAAAGAAGTTATCAACAAGTTGCCTAGCAACGCCTGCCTCTGTGCTTTCCCGGTCTATGGCCATCATTGACTGAACCAAGGAAGATGAACTCTACGTCGCTACGCCATCCTCATCATCAATGCGTTGGACTAATGAGAGACCCTGGTCTTGTCATCTGACATTGCGGACATGAATCATCTCCAACCAATGAACTTAATATCAACAATCTGATGACAGTTGGACTATTTATTCAAAATTATACTGATGTAATTGTACTAGTTGAACCATGTAGCACATTTTCTATGTAAATTGACTTTATACCTACTAAAAATAATTGTTAAACCTTAAACTTTTCTCAGAACTTTATTTAATCTGTCTCCAAATCATTTTTTAAGGTCTTTCTATTTTTTTATGGTACAGTGACTGTCATTTAAAATTTAGAGGGCTACTCACTCATTTTTAAGGTAAAGACAGCACGGTATTTGGTCTCCCTGCAGGGTTATTGAAGGTATTTATTTACAGTCCTTTCTAATTAACATTACAAAATAGATATAATTTATTTTTTATCTATTAATAGACAGAGTGAGAAAGGGAAGAAAATGGATATAGTGGACACAGGTGGACACTCAAACACACATTAGGGCTGTAGTAGCCTAAGGCGGTATCAGTCCTCAAGACCACATTTTCATTATAGGCCTACAGTATGTCAGTCTCGTCTCGGGCCTGCCTGCCTGCATGCAATTTCACTCAACTCTTGACTTGGTCTTTTCCCCAGATGAATCTATCTATCTATCTACAGTACAGACAGCATTTTGGGTAATAATAACATCCTGCATGCGTGCGTGCTTGCGTGCGTGCGTGCGTGCGAGGGTGAGTGTGTGCGACTGTGCGTGCATGCATGCATAAAACATAGGCAACAGGCAATAGGTATGTGTGCAAACACACACACACACACACACACACACACACACACACACACACACACACACACACACACATACACTTTCAAAATAAGCTAAAAGCTGTTTGAAGATGACATTACAGACATACAGAGTAAATATTTAAATACCACTTGATATACTCTCCTATAGTTTCCCCCTCTCTCTGATCTCCGTTGTGGGCAAACTGAACCATAGCTAGCTGAATACTTGATTGTTTGATAGAAAGTGCAGACAATAAAATCCTTCCTTCCAGAGTCCTTCTGTTATGGCACAAGTATTCAGCAAATCTGCACCATTCTATAATAAATTCTAATTCTAATAAATAAAGTAGTATGTAATAGCATGGAAAAGTCACTGTTTACAAGCTCGTCATGTCACTCTAGCAAAGTGATTGATCTGTCTGTCTGTCTATACCCTCACTTGCCACACAGCAGGGTTCCGGGCTCCCAAATGACAAAAGGTCACATCCTCCCCCCACATTTGGCTGCATTTTGTGTGGGGCTCAAGTTGAACAAACGTGCCAATGTTATGTGAAAGCAGAAGTGACAACACTGAATTAAATCACAAATACAAATTAATGGGAAACAAATTATGGCCATCTTTACTTTACCAGCACCACAACAGTTTATTTCTGGTTATATCCTCTTGACCAGATGTCAATCAGTCTCAGTACCTAACACCAACAGTGGAGGCAGCAATAACGCCATAGTAGTGTATCTAATCTGCCGGAAACTCAGAAAGATAATCAGGAGGCTGACTCGAGTCGCCATGTTTGTAGTCCCTATGGTCAATGGTCATTGATTTGTGTGGTACAGTACAGTACAGTAGTAGTGCCGTGATTTCCCGGGGACTCGTGAGTTATATTTCTAATTAATCCGTTATTTTCAGATTTGAAGCAGAAGATGCAGGATGACGCACGCTACCTCAAACGGTAAAACGGAGACTAATGATCTCTTGTCTTGATGTTAGTAGACGTAGAAGCTAATGTGCAAAAGTGCTATGCATATCAAATCACATTACGATTGAACAACAATCAATGGTCCATTTTAGGGTATTGCTAGTAACCGCGTAAACGGACCTTTAACGTGGACGTTATTACATATATCTGTAAACTATAGTGACTAGCAAGCAAGCAATTGATCGTGGCAGCCGAGCCAGCTCTAACGATCTATCTGTAGTACTGTATATCATGTGTGCCCTAGTTTTGTTCTGCTTTTAACTGTGTTCTTGTACTGTTTTTAACCTGTACGGCGACCTTGAGTGCCCTGATCAAGGCGCCTTATAAATAAATAAATGTATTATTATTATTATTATTATTATTATGTAACGAATACCCGGGTTAGCTAACGTTTGCTCACTACATTTTAAGTGGATGAGCTACTGTAGCGAGCAATCCGACGTTGTCTAGTTTGCTTTGCTGCTAGCTTTTTAGCCGTGTTGTTGTTACTGCTGGAGGTCTGGGGCGTGTCGCTAACATGACATTATGTTATAACCAGCACTGCATGACTGATCAGCAATGTTACTCTGTGTGTGTGTGTGTGTGTGTGTGTGTGTGTGTGTGTGTGTGTGTGCGTGCGTGCGTGTGTGCGTGCGCGCGTGTGTGCGTGTGCTATTGTGATTTCTTCCCATTCATTCTCTATTCGTCGTCTCCACCCCACTCTGACTCCCCTATTCACACTGACCCCAACTCCATTCACCCTGCTTTATCTCTCTCTCAATCTCCTCTTCTCCCAGTTCCATTGTTTCTCTTTTCTTCTCTGCGATGAAATGAAGGTTGCTTAAGTTGGCAGCAGTCTGAATGTATGTACTGTACACTCTAAACCGGATGAAGTAGGCTTGTGTAATAAACTCTATCCACCATCCATCCATCCCCTCCTCTTCTTTTCTCCTCAGTAAAGTGAAAGCAGGCAGTCTGGATGTCCATCCAACTGAGAAGGCCCTTGTGGTTCAGTATGAAGTTGAAGCCTCTATACTGGGGGAGACGGGGGACCACATGCTGGGGGAACGCAAGGAAGGGCAGAAGATGTGAGCTGACTCCCTCTTGCTTAATGTTAAAGTCCTCCCATCTGTATTTTTCCTTCTTCAGTTAATACATTTGTATTTTTCCTCAATAAAGCAGTGAAAGCACACATGCTCCAACAAATGTATTGACAACGTTTCGAGTTTAGGCTCTTTGTCTGGTTATAATTCTCAAGAGCTACAGTGTATCACAGAATCACACTAGACACCCGTGGGTCACTTCATTATATATATATTTTTTAACTCTTTATTTTAGGATTTTTGAATATGCAAAAAAGACAAACATACAATAGTATCAACATCAACAGTAAAAATAAACTAAAAAAACTGAGTAAAAACAAAAGACAAAAAAAACAAGAGGTCATGGGATGTACAACAGCAGCAATACATATTACAGATTTTTGGGTTCGTTACATTCAATG
This sequence comes from Protomyctophum bolini, assembly GCF_963924005.1. Lineage (NCBI taxonomy): Eukaryota > Metazoa > Chordata > Actinopteri > Myctophiformes > Myctophidae > Protomyctophum > Protomyctophum bolini. Next base: position 26,285,018 of record NC_137873.1, on the reverse strand, counting down.
ACAACCGGAAAGACACCACCCATATTGGTCACTTCATTATTAATATGTTTTATAATAATACATACGATTATGAACAAACAATGAACAAAGATGATGGTGGGATGCAAGAGTGCAGACTAGCCGACACCAACTCTGCTCATGTCAGATAGGTGATGCACCCCCTTTTCCTCATAACTGTATCTTTGGTCGTCTCCCACTTTGGCAGTCCTGGTGGGTGCCTGACACAGTGCAATGATGACGAGCAACAGTCCAAAAGAAGAACAAAGAGACACACTGATTGACTTGGAAAACAGTGTGGTCGTTGAGCCCAGTGATAAAGGCGGTATAGTCAGAAGACAATTAGAAGAACGTGTTATACTTGCTCAAAAGCCCATGTGGTTTAGGGTATAATGGGGAATGTTCTAAAAATGCACATTTCAGACTAGCATAGATACAGTATTTGCAACCAAGAGTCAAGACCACAAGGGTCCAATCACCATGCATTTGATTTTATAAAAAAATGCTCCAGATGTGGACTCGTGGATGTCCTACTACTCCTGAGTATGACCTGACAATGACGATTTGATGTTGTCAAATTTATTGGAGCATGTGAGTGTGCAGGTTCTGTTATTTTGCATGATCCTAACCTAACTCGGCACCCCAACAAGTGAAGTACATATTCCACCAACTTTTTATGTTTCCTCAATGCAAGTTCTCCCAAGAAGTCTCTCTCTTCTCTTCTCTTCTCTTCTCTTCTCACACTTATTGTTCTACCTTTCTGCCACCCTCCCTCTCTTCCTCTCCATCCCTCTATCCTCTGCAGTATCCGTGTGAAGAGTCTGTCTCCCAGTACAGATGTTGGTGCATTAGCGAGGAAGGTGGTGGAGGAGTGTAAGCTTATCCCTCCATCTCGTCTGCCCCAAGTGGAGCAGCTCCTCTATTATCTCCAGAACAGGAAGTCTCCCCCTGGAGAAGGCAAAGGTCAGTGACAAAGTTTGTACTTTTTAACACTGACCACGACCATTTCTGTATGAGCCATAAATTTAACCTAAATAGTGGATGATGAACTCAAGGCCTCAGGGGAAACTATTCCCTGTCAATGAGTTTGACCACATTTTTCAATTTAGTAGTAATTATTACAAATAATATTAGCAGACTTGAATGAATAATGCAGCTTTCATTTTTCTTTTATCCCCTTTCTTTTTTTATTTTGCGATAAACATACCTTCTTGCGTTGTCTTGCAATATATTCTTAATAGAACACTAAACAAGGAACTACGACATTGTGGTCTACAGTATGTACAGTAAAACCACTGTTTAAGGTTGTCGTGTTCTTCTGTCTCCAGTGGACAGGAGAGAAAAACGAGTGGTGAAACCTAAAGAGCTCACCCCATTTGAAGGGATGGAGGTAAGAAGAAAGTTGGGGTTTTTGTTGAAGGGATTTTTGTTAAATAGCATTCGTATAGTAATCATTTCTGTGTGGAGTGTTTGTTCAGCAATAGGCGGTCTCCCTATTTCTGCAGAAAACAGAAAATTGATTTTCAGACCAGCATACCAATTTTATCCAATCAAGAGAGAGAACTCATACAGGATACAGGATAAACAAATGCAAATTAAATTGAAAGTGATGACACAAAGAAATGAGCAGACAAAATTTGAACTGTAGCGCTAAAAGGTTTATTGTAGAGACGGGCAAGACTTTTATTGAACAAGCACTGTGTATAGCAATCATTACTATCAGAATGTAGAGCCATATTCTAACAAAACAAAAAAAACATATAGCTTTTCCTTTTCTTTTTTTGTGGCATATTACACTTGTATTAGATTGTTATTAAATGTTTAAGTTTAGTTGAATACTGATAGTTAGCTGATGCATTAGAGATGAAATTCCTTCTCAATGTAATCACTTTATGGCACTACAGTAAAAAAAGAAGCAGAATTGTGTTTTTTCCTTAAAAAGAACACGTATTTTAAGTAGTTTTGAGAGAATATTGTTGTTTGTTTAGTTTGCTTAAGGTTTTGTTTCAGCATACCCTTGATTATATTTGCAGTATTAGTATTACATCATTATAGTTGACTAAAATTGTGTGTGTGTGCGTGTGCGTGTGCGAGCGTGTAGTTGAACGAGGAGGCCAGTATAACCAGAGTAGATGAGTATGTTGAGCTGCTGTATGAAGGCCTTCCAGAGAAGATCAGAGGCTCTTCCCTCATTCTCCAGCTGGCCCGTAACCCTGACAACCTAGAGGAACTACTGCACAACGGTATGTGTTCTGTAGCCTATGCTATGTGGCGTGGTACTGCCTGGTTTGCTGCAGGGATCCAGTTGGATCCAGTTGGATCACACTCCCAGTGTGTAGCATAACGTTATCTCTCTCCTTCTTTACGTATAGCCTTGTTACAGTATAATATAATTATAAACCAATATAAAACCATTGATGTGTGGTACTCAATATTTTAAAATATTAAATGTACATTTATGTATAAGGGAGGGAAATGTTTTGAAACATGCACAGAGATAATGGCGTTAGCAGACGACGTCAAACTGTGGCGCATACTGTGACTTGAAGGCCGCAAATTTCAGTCCATCTGGTCCACAGCCGCAACGTAGTTACCGAGATTTAAAGAATCTTGTGGTCGGAGTTTATGAAAAAGTCAGTTTTTAGGGGCAAACACGTTTGCATGTGTAAATAAAAAACAAATACCCGTGTACGTGTGGACAGTAAGCTTTAACCTGGCTAGGACGTTTAGGTGTCTGACTGTCCTGAGGAAGAGGCTTTTCTGGAGTCTAATGCAAGCTCAGAGCATGTAGCAACCACACATCTCTCTCCTGCCCCAAACCAACTATTGACCACACATTCACTTATTACAGTCAAGGGTTTCCGGCTATAAACAATAATAACACCCATGTCTTGAATTTTAAAACGTTGTACATTTCCTGTACATGTTGCCCTGTAGAATTTGTTTTATATCCCAGGCATATTGCACAGCATTCAGTTAGACTTTCGCATCGTGAAGTTATTTTCGTGATGTCTTTGATGTGTGTTTATAGAGGCAGCACTAGGGGCCCTAGCCAGGGTGTTAAGGGAGGACTGGAAACAAAGTGTGGAACTCGCTACAACAATCATCTACATATTCTTCTGCTTCTCCAGGTATGCACGCACATACACATTATACTAGGGCAGGGGACAATAACCACATCACTGTAATACAGCTGTTATGTGATGCGTAACAATGTTTAAATAAACATATTTGTTATGTTGTTCGTACAGGTTTTAAAATATGGACTAGAGTCAAAAGGCCTTAGATGGCAGTAAACTCGCATTATCATGCCTAATTTATGCTATGCAACATAGCATAAATTAGCAACACTGTTGCAACATACCAACACTGTCGTCGACTGACAGCATTGTCGAAAAAATACTTTCGCCTCAGGGCAGCAGTGCCTCAGGACGTAGAGCTGTCACCAGGGAATCGAAGTTTCCCTCTTCAATATCGTTTTCCTCTGGCATCATGTCCAAATGTCCATAAGCCAATGAACCAATGAACTACTCCCTGTGTGCCGTTCAATATCTGCTCACTGCTTTTAGTAGGTTAGGATGTGTGCATTTATAGTTGGCCAATGACATTTTCCCTCTGTCCTCTCCTCTGCAGTTTCTCCCAGTTCCACACCGTGGTGAGTCATTATAAGATCGGAGCGTTGTGTATGAGTGTGGTGGAGCATGAGCTGAAGAGATACGACCTCTGGCAGGAGGAACTACACAAAAAGAACAAGGCTTATATCCTTCATTTCTGTTCCGCTGACAGTTTCTTCCCTCATCTTGCTGCACTCTATTTCAGACAGCCATGGAGCTCAGATTGTTTGGACTGTTAAAGGACTATACTGATGTTTTTGCCCACTGTCTACACATTTCGTATACATTACATTACTATTACTGCCAAACATTTTGGACCCCCTGTTGAATACCCATGGCATCTATAGAGGAAAAGCACTTGCTCACCTTGTTTGATTCTCAGCAGTCATGACTCCGGTTTGACAAAGTGCTCCAATAAAAACACCCAACAGTGTTTTTATTGAAGCCGTTGGGGGGTCATGTCGTTGTTGCACACTAGCAACCTCTGCTGGTTGATTAGGCTTCCTGTTGAGCAGTGAGGGGAAACTGGAGAAGATAGCATGTTCGTCTTATGAATCTCTGCAGGTGTTACTCTCTCCTGTTGAAACCTTTTGCTGTCAGGTGAGAAGAAGTGACTGTATTGCCAATCTGTTCTGCAGGAACTTTTGGCTTGACTTTTCAAATTGATCAGCATTTCCATGTGTGCGTGCGTGCATGCATGGCCATGCATGTGCATAACTTTGTCAATGTATGTTGTTAGTCAATTATCAATACAATTACATACAATTACAATCATTAATACAATGAACCTCATACTTGTTGGCATGAAACTATAGTTCTGTGTTCCTTAACAATGTTGTGTACGTGATTCGGAACCAGAGAACGGTTCTCTGAGGCGAGATCAGGAGAAAGCCCACAGGAAATACCATGGTCTTCTGGCTAAACAAGAGCAACTGCTAAGAGGTAAGACAAACCGTGGCAAATTTCATAGCAGTGCTGCCTGGATACTGTGGCTATAGAGATGCTTTCAACATTCTGTTGTTTGTTAGGAAGCAACACAAACTGTTCAATAATAATGATGACAAAATACCTAGCCTCCATTTTCCGGCAAGCTGTTTTGTGTATCATCTCCCCACTTGGATCTTATTCTCTGTTCTCCTTTCTCGGTATCTCCTCTCCATTTTAAAAAGACAAATCTCTGTTTCTCTGCGTCCTCCAGTGTCTCTCTACTTGTTGTTGAACCTAGCTGAGGACACTCGGACAGAGTTGAAGATGAGGAACAAGAACATTGTCGGTCTGCTGGTCAAAGTTCTGGAGCGGGACGATGACGAGTTGCTGGTTCTAGTCGTGTCATTCCTGAAAAAACTGTCCATCTTCCTGGAGAACAAGAATGATATGGTGAGAGACAGACGGACGGACGGACGGATGGACGGATGGATGGATAACTGGATAAATAGATATTGTCATATATTGAACATGTTACATGACCTAAGGAGTATAATGACTGGATTTGGCAGGAGCTTTGTGTTATTGTGTAAATTTCTGAACAACAAAGGTTTATTTTAAATTAATTGATATGTTTAATGTTACAGTATGTTAATTGACATAAGAAAAGAGGCCGCACAGTGCCGTTACTGTATGTTAATTGCCCTTACACTGGGAATGATAATGCATTGCAGCGCTGTCCTGTCAGTATTGTACAGTATGTACTTACTGTATACATTTATATATATTTAAAATTCATAATCTTCACTTAATGGGTGACTCCTGCAAGTACAATGTCCAGTGTGCATTCCTTTGTAAAAAGGATCAGTAAACTGTCTCGACTGGACTTCTAATGTAACTCGGATTCCCTGTTCTCTGATCGGTGGCAGGCTGAGGTGGATACCGTGGAGAGACTAGCCCGCCTTGTACCGTGTGACCACGAGGACCTGTTGAATTTGACGCTGCGCCTGCTGTTGAACCTCTCCTTTGACACTGGTCTCAGAGCCAAGATGGTGGAGGTTGGACTACTGCCTAAACTGACTGCCTTACTAGGTAATCTACTGTTGATGGTGCTAACACACAATAGGGTACTGCCTCAAAGTAAATCATATTGTAGCATACCCGGCCTAGGCACACTGTTCTTTTCTTTTTATATGGGACTCATCCTTTGGGACTTTTACTTAAAGGGCTGAATTTGTAGTTTTATTTTCTACTACAACAGAGTAGGCTAATAAGCAACACAGCTGCAGCTAATAAGCCAATATTAACCAATATTAATAATGGTGTTAGATTTAGGTGTGCCCTGCAGAGCCATGGGTGTGCCAATGTGCACTTGTGCAGGCATGGAGACAGTAGTCAATGCACACTGGTACACCTAAATCTACCCATTATTATGATTATCTGGAGCTGTGTTGCTTACATCATGGTCAGGCAGTGTGCAATGTTTTTATCCTGCTACATTTCAATAGCTAAAGTTTAAAATAATGGTGGAAGTGGTTAAAAGCTAAAGTGACACAGATGCGTTCCAGGTCTTATTGGCTTAAATAGAAAATGAGCTAAAATAATGCATGACCATGTGTGACTAATGATATCTTGTATCTATACAGAAATTCCTATGACATGCTGCTGCCATATCCTTAGTACAGTCTGCCCTGCCTCAGCACAACAACTTGATTTGAATGATTTGTTTATCGTTGTCTAGCTGATGAAAGCAACCGTCAAGTGGCTATGTGTATCCTATACCACATCAGCGTTGATGACCGCTTCAAGGCCATGTTCGCCTACACTGACTGTATACCTCAGGTACTTCAATAAATTACTGGAACTAAACTTTTAGTAAATAATACAATATTCTCTCTTCTCCCTTGATGGTCCAAACAAATCTGTGAAACACATCAGACTCTAGTCTGAACACGCAACCCCACCAAAGGACTGAACCTAAAGATAAACACATTTTAAATGAACATGAATGATAACATAATATTGCCAAGTCCTAAATGCTAATGCAGGATGTATATCTGATGAGCTGGCAGTGATTCTAGCTTGTATGGTAGTATGTTTACATGGACCATTTAGTTGTTCATCTTAGGTCATGGTCGTGATTGGGTTGTTTGTACATGGGACCGAATTCACCGAAACTACAGAATCAGAATCAGAAGAATCAGCATCACAGTTTTACAAATGGGTGAAATTTCACACGCAAAACATTTTATGCATAGTTTCCATAGTGTCGTTTTCCAAGAAAAAAAAGAAGGGAAAGGAGGGGGGGGGGGGGGGGGAGTTTTTACCACAAAAAGTACAATTAAAGGACTTCCCCTCACATCAGACATTGAAGCCTTTGCTATAAAAAGTACAACTAAACTTTTTTTTCTTTCTTTTTTCCATAAAAAGTAAAGAATAAAAATTACACATAGTACCTGAGATATAGATATATAAACGTGCGTGAGCATAGCAGCCACTGTGTAATATGCACTATATACTTAAGGACGTTAGTTAAGGTGCTAGAATAAAAGATGAACACACAAAAGACGTGGTACGTGGGATTAACGTGTACGTGTCGGTGCGTGTCAACTGTCAACCGCATAATCTACATAAAATACGTGGAGTGTTCCGCTTCTGTTCCTGATTGAACTATCTTATTGCAATGCTTCATTTGATTCCATTTATATCATTATATTTATATCATTTATTCATTATTGAATATGGATACTAATTTGAAGTAAAAATTCAAAAAGAAACCCAGTTTAATTACAGTGTGTATGCTTTTAAGCTGATGCAGATGCTGTATGAGCATGGCGAAGAGAGAATAGATGCTGAGCTCATCTCTTTCTGCATCAACCTGTCCGCCAACAAGAGGAATGCTCAGCTCATGTGTGAAGGTATGTATCTATGCATGCATGCATGCACGTCTGTTTATGTGTGTTTGAGTGTTTGTGGCTGTGTTTCTATGTATGCTCATGTACAGTATGGGGCTTGAGCTATGAGAGAGTAATGTACTGTAGTTATCCTATTTCTTTATGGAGTGACCTTACTGAACGGTAGTTCAGTGGTTCCCAAAGTGGGGCCTGGGGACCCCTGGGGGTCCTTGAGAGAGTTCCAGAGGGTCCCCAGATAAATGATAATTAGGAATCGAATGGACCCTTATGGGTCTGTAACTCAGAGAGTGTACAAATGGACCCTAATGGGTCTATTTGGTTCCATTTGGGGTCCATTTGGTTCCATTTGTAGTAAACTCTCAGACTTAAAGTAACCTTGCTTTAACAATATACATTGGGGTCCCAGAGATAGAAATGCCATTAAATGGGAGACCGTAGCCTTTTATGGGGGTCCTTGGCGTATATTTGCTAATGGGGGTCCGCAGACTAATGCGTGTCAATTTGGGGGTCCTTGACATGAAAAAGTTTGAGAACCACTGCTATATATTTGTCCACTTCCCTCTTTGTGTCTCTAGGTAATGGGTTAAAGATGCTGATGAAGAGAGCTCTGAAGATGAAGGACTGTCTTCTGATGAAGATGATCAGAAACGTCTCCCAGCATGATGGACCGACCAAACAGCTTTTTATTGTTAGTTATCCCCAAATCCTTCCACTAGTATTGTGCTATCTGCCTATATGTTGAGCTGCAAATAATTAGTCTTTTAACAGTTTCTCTCTCTTTCTCCTACCACTTCTCTCTCTTCGTAACTCTCTCTCTCTCTCTGTGTGTGTGTGCTTGTCTCCATCAGGACTATGTTGGGGACTTAGCAGCTCAGATCTGTGCGGAGGAAGAGGAGGAGTTTGTCCTAGAATGTCTGGGAACGTTGGCCAATCTCACCATCCCTGACCTGGACTGGGAGTTGGTGCTCAAAGAATACAACTTAGTACCTTATCTCAAAGACAGACTTAAACCAGGTAAATCCCCACATCAGGAAGTAGACTACATCTATTTTTCTTTGTCTGAAGTGCTATTCTATACAAAAATCTCATGTTTGTTGATAGAAGCAGACTGCGGAGGGTCTGCACTACTAATCATGTGGGTCTACAACACAAGACCCACAAACTATTTTGAAGTGGAGAAACGAACATCTGAGAGAGCAGAACTGTATAGAACAGGCCTGCTTTATTTATACAGGGTAGATTGCCAAGCAGACATGCTGTTTCACAGCATCACAATCACATACCCCATACATATATCTCATTATCTATAATCCGCTGAGATACTAAAGCCTGGACAACACAATTTCCTACACATTCAAAAATAAAGAAAGAAAGGAAAACAGCTACGAGCATGAATATAAGCAGTAAAGCACACTAACCAGTACCACCATAACACATCACACCATGTCCTCTCTACCTGTAATGGCCATAGAGTGTTATGTATAATATAACACACTAACCATTACCACCATAACACATCACACCATGTCCTCTCTACCTGTAATGGCCATAGAGTGTTATGTATAATATAACAGGAAACTCTTAAGGTAAGGCCCCGATTCCCTCGCGTGCACGCATCCGCCTGGGTGACGGCAGACTGCGGGGCGAGCGCTGGTTCTTTGGCATGGGGGGTTAGATCAACATACGGAATGAATTCTGTACTGGCCATATATGGAGCGTGTCTTGAATGTACAGGGTTTGATGAGGTCAGATCAACATGGAATGTCAGAACAGGTCAGCTCCATATAAGGAGATCTAAGAGTGGCAGAGGGGGCAGTGTCTTGAGTGTACAGGGTTTGATGAGGGCCCAGATAGGGCCAGGCCTTAATTTTCGGGCCTGTTGCGAACTCTAGTTTTCGCCGGCTGCCGGGAGCGGCTGCACTAATAACTTTGGGGCGGGCCCGTCTAGAGTTTGAATGGACAGGTATCAGTCAAAAGGGAGTCACCGAAGAGGAAGGATGGATGGGGAAGGATCAACATATGGAATGTGATGTAACGTGATGTCACGAGGCATGACCATATATGGAGGCATGGGGTGGGTAACCGACAGACGGACGGACTGCCAGGAAATGCACCTTTTCATAGTGAAAAGCAACTTCCTAAACCGTTACAGCTCATTAGCATCAATTCTTCTGCCCTAGACAATGGACTTAAATCCTTCCAAAGAAACTTGGTTTGTTAGCTCTGGCTCCCTCTGTAGGCTGAAGCACAAGCTTCAGAGGAACCATCATTAGCAGTACCTATGTTTACCAATTCTCTGAGAGCCCCTTTGCACATTATCATACAGTTCATATTCTGGATTGCATTTGATTTAGCCACCATTAAAATACCTCCCCGGTATATACACTGATGTCAATTTGTCTTTATGCTTACCTTCATAAAGGGTCAATTAGATTGAGTTAGTTAGCTAGTTTGTTATTTTATTTCTGTTATTTCCATTTACTGTTAAGAATCGCAAGTTCACAGAGACCTGGTTGGAGAACAGCATGTTTAGTGCTTGGTTGAAGTCTGGATTTGAAGCCACACCTTGTGCAAGAAAATGCAAAAGACTTAGGAACTTTGGGTATAAACTATGAAGGAATTTGAGTTGCATGTAAAGTCACCCACCAGCAAATGTCTGCCGTCTGACAATATTGTTCTGCAATTATCCCAGCTTGGGGAAGATCACCAAGACCAAGTGACCACAGCAATAAAAGCAGAGAGGCGTTGTTTTTTACACATGGTAACTAAGCGCTAGTAAGGCAGTGATGACAGGTGAGCAGTTTCAGACCATATACTTTTAGCCAATATCAAAAATTGAAGTGATCTTAACGTCATGTCATCAACGTCATGTAGTTTAATTGGTTGAAGCCTGTAGAAACCGGTCCGTGCCCTCTTTGCTCATTGCCCAGTCACTCATAATAAATTCCCCTAAATTGCCAGTGCATTGTCACTTTAGACGGAATAGCAAGCACATGGGAAATGATACTTCATGTCTGGTGTCATCTGGGAGCTCATTCGTTAATAAGTCACTGTTTCTATGTTTAGGTTTAAAGCCATTCTGTCACCTTTCTCATTTGTATGCATATCCAACACAAAATGGATGTGTGTGTGTGTGTGTGTGTGTGTGTGTGTGTGTGTGTGTCAGGCTCAGCAGAGGATGACCTCATCCTAGAGGTAGTGATAATGATTGGAACCGTTTCAATGGACGACGCCTGTGCTGCCATGTTGGCCAAATCTGGCATCATCCCGGCCATCATAGAACTGCTCAATGGTAACAAACGCACACATACAGTACATTAGAGATGGGGGCGGGTATCTGTTACACAAAATTAATTCACTGTTGATTTAGTACTGAAAATAAACAAATAATAGATAATAGAATTATGCCTCATACAAAACTGCGTTGCTCTAGAAGTGTCACCCACGTTCTGTTTTTCAAAGCGACCATCAACATTCAAATAATTGTAGAATAACACATGCTTGTTCTACTGCCACCAAGGCTTTAGGTCTCTGATAGGGTATGGTATGGTATGGTATGGACCAGCTAGTCTCTCAAGCCAGACAACTATTCCACAATCGTCAAATGTTACATTATGTCATGTGTAGTGTCCTAAAAGCCGTGATCTGTTCAATAGTGCTGTTTTGTCTACATCAGTATCAGTTTTACTACATTCCTATGTAATAATTTCCTTTTCCTGTTTGTCTGTTTCCTGTGTGTAGCCCAACAGGAGGATGATGAGTTTGTGTGTCAGATTGTGTATGTCTTCTACCAGATGGTTTTTCATCAGGCCACACGTGATGTAATCATCAAAGACACACGTATCCTTTCTGCAATGAAAAGTGCTTACATTTCTGTCCTGTTGCTCACAAGTCAATAAGCTTTTACACCGGTGAGTCCTATCAAACTACTGTTACAGTCATTGTTTTATTGTTAAATGACACAAAACGTCCCTTGTCTGTCTGTGTGTGTCTGTCTCTCTCTCTCTCGCTCTCTCTCTCTCTCTCTCTCTCTCTCTCTAACACTGGTTTAGTGACTGTGTGGGGTTAAGAGGTGTTCATTGTGATAGGTTTGTTTTCCTAAGCCCCTCCCCCTCCAGAAGCTCCGGCCTATCTCATAGACCTGATGCATGACAAGAACGCTGAGATCAGGAAAGTCTGTGACAACACACTAGATATAATCGCTGTGAGTAACACACATGCCCGCACACATACACCAGTACTGTCATCATCATTATAAAACTATATAATATAATTATATATTATATTTGTATTATTTAATATTATTAATAATATGATGAATAATTATAATACAGTAGTGAACTTCTATTCTGAAATCATTAATGTCATTAAAAACAAATGATATCCACAGAATTGACTGTAGAAAATAAATTAGGAGACTAGAAGAACATATATTGAAAGAGGAGGATCATATCTTATAAATTATATTTTTGTACTAAAAGAAAACTGAAGCTGAATTAAACTATACCAGATTAAGAAGTCAATGAATCTTTATTGAACCTCTTTCTGTGTCTTCTACTCTCTCTCTTTTCCTTACACTTCCACCCCTTCCCTCCATTCCTGGCTGTGTCCCAGGAGTATGATGAGGAATGGGGCAGAAAGATACAGTCTGAGAAGTTCAGATTCCATAACAACCAGTGGTTGGAGATGGTGGAGAGTCGTCAGGTGGACGACGCCGAGCCGTATCTCTACGACGACAATGACAGGGCTGATCTGTTCTATAGTGCTGGTACGTACACGCACGCACGCGCACATTATACTAATACAATGCAAAAATGATTGAGGTGGTGGGTCAGTTCAGAATAAGAATAACTAAAGAAATCAGTAAATAAGTTTAACTGTAATTTATTAAATCAAAACAAAATAAAGTTTTCAATAGCAAAATGTTCACTTAATGAAATCAAAATAAAATAAAACTGCACTGTCCAAAACTAAACTTAAATGTCCAAAAAAAGAAATCCAAATGGAACCCAGTCAATGCTGTGTAGTGGTAAGTCTTACCTCCCTTTACACTGTTCCGCAAAGTCCGTCCTCAATCGAAATCCAAACTCCAGGGAACTAATCCAAAATGGAAAGAAGGTCTCTAAATCCAATGGTAGATTCCAATATTCAGGAAAGTACTCCAGAAAGGAAATATGGCAAGACTTGGGAAATATTCCTCTTGTCTGTCTCTCTGCACCTCCACTCTGGACTGACAGAGTCAAACTCTCCAGGTGGCCCAAACATTGTGATTGCCCATCACTCCATCAGCCAGGTGAGCTGTGGGCGGGGTCTATCAATCACGGCTTGTTGCCATAGCAACACATGCATCTCACTGGCTTCTTGTAGCATATAGTCCAGCAGATAAATAGGAAAATTCCGTAGAGCAGCGGATTGGTGGAAAATAATAAAGTACATGAAAATTGAAACATTGCAAACAAAAAATACAACAATGTGACTCTGGGCACAGAGGTTACACATGATTGAGTATTAAGCTCTATACAGTTGATATCCCTGAATTATCCAAGGCATCAAGCCCTATTTCATAGGTAAATGTTCTTGTGAATTTATCATGTGCACTGTATTCCTTCCAGATGGCATAACTCCAGCGGATGGTTCGGTCAGTCCAGATTTCTACCATGATCTACAGCCTCAGAATGGAGACTCGCACCTCGCTGGGTGAGCCTATCCTATACATACCCCACACTAAAACCTATCCTATACATACCCCACACTAAAACCTATCCTATACATACCCCACACTAAAACCTATCCTATACATACCCCACACTAAAACCTATCCTATACATACCCCACACTAAAACCTATCCTATACATACCCCACACTAAAACCTATCCTATACATACCCCACACTAAAACCTATCCTATACATACCACACACTAAAACCTATCCTATACATACCCCACACTAAAACCTATCCTATACATACCCCACACTAGAACCTATCCTATACATACCCCACACTAAAAACTTCAATTGACAGTGTGACTCATTCTGTTGGTCCCAGAATGAGTCACAGGTGTATCTTTGCTTGATCCCCATGAGAGAATTTGAGTGTGTTTTAATTCATTAAATACGATCAAATTAAAGGTAGTGTGAGTGATTTTTTTTGTGTGTTTTAGTGTTATATAGCTCTATATTCTGACAGCAATCATTGCTATTGAGCATTTTTTTATTCAGTAACAGGGGCCTCCCTGTCTCCCCATCTCTTTAGTAAACTAGTCAGGATACCAATTTTATCCAATTAGGAGATAGACCTTATACAGGATACAGAATAAACTGGAACACTGGAACTTGATTGGATAAAATTGGTATCCCAACCTGGCGATTTATACAGCAGTATAATATATAGCAGTATATACAGCAATATTAACTATATAGAACAATATCAATTCATTCAGTAACAACTATAACCAGAGCACTTGAACCATAACCGTAATAAATAGCACTTGTGTCATATAATATAACTTATAATCAGTGTAATTGTTTTTGTAATGACCCTAATTCAGTAGTAGGCCTATAGTTCTCATTCAACTATTGTTTCATTCCAGAGATGTCAGTGATGTTTTTGACCAGACCAGCACTTCTCCAGGACGACCAGCCACAGCCTATGGCTTCAGACCTGACGAACAGCCTTACTATCAGTATACATAAACAAACACACTCACACATCCACTGACATTCTATGTCGGTCAAATCCTATTAACTTGCGTTCATCATTGCACACCTCTGAATAGATAATCACGCATGTCCATAGCTATTATAGCTCATGCCTGTATGCTCCATGCAATCATCATATTTCCATAGTTTAGCTACTAAGATGGTCATTGTAAATGTTGCCATAGATTGTAAGGTACTGATCACCTATGCATCATCTATTCTTATCTGGGGTACAAATTGTTCAAATCCAGAGAAGGATAAATTACAGGACATACATCATTATGCTTGCAAGACAGTAGCTGAATGGTTCACTCAACCAGAGACGGGTGAGAATCAAAGAGCCTTCGGTGCGGAAACTGGGTGAAAACAATTTGGAGGTTGAAAAAATTGCATTGCTGAAATAATGCAAAGATCCTTCATTATTGGGATGGCATCAGGATTGTGTTCAAAGCAATAGGTGTAGGTTTGTCAGCACCTCTTTGTTGAGAGGTTTTCTCAATTCAGGTGGATTGGTGCAGAGATCTCTGATCATCTGTCAACACATCACTATTCATTAAGCCAAAGCAACATCTATGTACTGAACATGTACATGTAATGAATTGTTCAAAGGGGTCAATGACGGGCCTTCAATGTAAAATAATTCTACTGTTGAAATCAACAAGGTCCCAATCTCCTATTGCTTCCCAGTGCAATGTTCAATTAGGTACTGCTGCCACATAAGAACTTTAACATATTAATACTTGTGAGCAGCACAATTTAGCCCCAGTTACTAAAACAAAATCACATCATGCGTCTGAAAATAGCGTAGATACATAATGTTACATAATTATTATACATAATGATTGCTGTTCCATTGGGATAAACCTGCCACCATGTTATATCTGTTACGTCTTGATATAACTCTTTATAATATCTTCCTGTATGTATTGCTAATTTCATTTGACCAATAGTTTTCAACCTGGACTTGAATGTGGGGGGGGGGGGGGGGGGGGATAGTATATGTTTACAGTCATTGTCAAGTTTTGTATGTGACATAATCACCACTTACAGCCTAAAAGCTCCTGCTTGTTGTTGATTAAGTATAAAGTAAACGTAAAGTGAAAAGTTAAACTAAGAATCATTACACAGGTGCATGCCAGTGTCAGGGAGTGACAGGCAGAGACTGCCTTTTGTTTATCGGAATGCAAAAAGATTTGGTACCTGCTCATTTAACACAAATTTCTTGCATGTCAATTAAGACCAGTACAGTTCCACACAGCCACCTTTTGTTACCATGCACTATGATGTGTAGATAGTGAGTAGAAAGTATCTTATACAGTTTACAGCCTGATTTACACTTAGTTGTTGCACGTCGGTGTCGCACGATGCAACACATTATATAAATCAGTATAAATCAAGTATAAGAGTTATAGATGGTTACATTGTGGGTCTCATGTTACTACTGCATTACTGTAACTGAAGCCAGTCCTCTGAATACCATATTCAGAGATTGAAAGTAAATAGTTACAACAAGTACTCTTGTTACTGTAATTAAGTAGCTTTTTCATCTACTTGCACTTTTTTGGGTACAATTTAAAATCTGTAATTGTACTTTCACTTGAGTAGATTTTTGAGGAAGTATCGTAACTACTTTAGGACAAGCAATTGGGATTGATAGTGGATGGTAGTAGGGTGGATGGATTCATATTGAAATAGTTATGTTCAGGGTGCCACATTGGCCCTTTCACAGTGACTGTTCAGAGCAGAAATACCTTTGTACTTTTACTTGAGCGGTTTTCAGTAAGTAATCTAAATTCTACTTTAATTTTTAACAGTATAAGATACCTCTGGTCATAAAATATCCATGGGGAGGACTATGAACTAATGAGTTAAAGGGACAGGATCTTGATGACTACTATTCTTTGGGTCCACCAATCAGTGCAAGGCGAAGTAGAAGTTTTGATGGTTCCTTATCACAGTAGTATTATCTACCACACTAGTGTTTATGGTGTCATGTCATCACCTAAAAAATAATCTGCTGGGGATAATAAAGGGGTTCCCAAACTTTGTCATGTCAAGGACCCCCAAATTGATGTATTAGCCCGCGGACCCCCATTTGAAAATATATGCCAGGGCCATTTGATTTCAAGGACCCCCATTTTGAACTCAATTAGGCTACGGCCCCCTATTTAATGGCATTTCTATCTCTGGGACCCCAAGGCCAATGTATATTGTAAAATCAATGTTCATTTAACTCTGAGAGTGTACAAATGGACCCAGGTTCCATAAGGGTCCATTTGTACACTCTCTGAGTTACAGACCCATAAGGGTCCAACGGGTCCATTTGGTTCCATTTGTACACTCTCTGAGTTACAGACCCATAAGGGTCCATTTGGTTCATTTAGCTGGGGACCCCCTGGAACTCCCTCAAGGAGTCCCCGTACCCCACTTTGAGAACCACTGATATAATATATTGTTCTTCAACTATACTGTATGTTGTCAATGAGGCTGTGTTTACACACCACAACACATCACCTGGTCTTGTAGTATAACAGCTGATCACATGAATATGTTGGTGCTGTGGAATGAGTCCAGAGTGTTTTAAAATGTCGGTTACTACCTATTGCTATCATTATTAGCTATACGTATGATTGAATGAGTCCAGACATTTATTTTAACCCATTTTGACCTGGGAACGGTTCTGCAAATGTCTTCTAAATCCTGACTGTTTTCTTGAAAAAGCTATGTTTTTCTATGTCAGTCGTTCTCAAACACTTTCATGTCACTTTTCACGATTCTTCAAAAATAGCAGACCTACAAGCTCAAGTGGCGCGCTATGAGCTTGTAGATCTGCTATTTTTCAATGGCTAAACACCAAAAGGGGTTCCCGCTCAAAATGGGTTAAAATAGGTTTCTACCTATTTCTATAATTACATATGATTGTAATTTAGTACCTACTGTTACAGACATGTGCTTGTGTCCTGCAGGAACTACAGTACTACTAGAGTTTTCTACAGGACATTAATGATTTGCATTTTACACACCATTATTATACAATTATTTATATTGTTTGTACAATTGCTGGAATGTCATTTAGGTTATTTTGTATAGTTGTTTTATAGTATTTGTACATATTATTTATCAGTTTTTAGTTCTACAAGATACAGACAAGTAATGTATACAAGCAAGGCATTAAGCCCTGCATGCATCTATTTGTTTTGCTTCTTTCTCTTACTGTCTCTCTCTCTCTCTCTCTCTCTCTCTCTCTCTCTCTTTGTTCAATCATGTATGCACCACTTTTGTGGTCAATTTCTTGATCTATTTAATAAAACAAAATAAACATTACACACAAAATGTTTAATACCGGTAATTGTCTTTTAATAACTTTTTGCATTTACCTTTTTATAAGATTAGAATATGAAGCAGGATATTAGCAAGGTTTAATGACTCATTTGATGTAGAAAAATACTTTGATTGATGTCATCAAGAAAAAGGCAGTCGAGTACAAAAGGATGAAAATGTATCCAACTGTGATATTAGACTGCTTCAAAGGCTGGCGTTTCTGCCCGGCAACAATATTGTCATTGCATTGGCAATGGTAGCATGTCCAATTCTCTTGTCACAGTAACATGTTGTCAGGCTGTATGGTTGCCTTGGGGATCGGGGTTGATAACGGTCTCCACCTCAATGACCTCAGTCACAAGTTCCCTGATGACAGACACACTGTCCAGTGCAACAACACTCTCTGGTTGGCACGCCACTGGCTGAAGGTTTTTAAGGTCCCCGTTCACTTCACTCGTCTCATTATGATCTCTGATCTCTTCATCCACCACTACGCTCCCCTCTCTCTGGTCTGCGGTGTTAGTAGAGGCAGTGAAGTCCTCAGCTGGTGGTGATTCAGAGGAACTGCTGACTTGGTTGTTCAGGCTTCTCGTTGTACAGGCTGCACCAAAGCTTCCCACTATACATTCCTTTTCCTCCTGCTCTTCCTTTCTCCCTTTCCCTGTCTTTTTCTCAGCATCTTCTTTCATGTTCTCTTTCCCCTCTTGGTTGTTCTCCACCTCCTTTATCTCTTGAACTCCTTCCTTCCTGATTCTACTGGGTGACTTCAACCTTCCTACCGCAGAGAAGTATCTTCCCGTTACATCCCTTCTGGCCTCATTTGACCTCTCCCTATCTCCCTCCCCTCCCACTCACAAGGCTGGTAATGTTTTGGACCTTGTGTTCTCCAGAGCCTGCTCTCCCTCCACACTCTCTGTTACCCCCTTAATTAGGTCTGACCACCACTTCATAACCTTCTCCCTCTCTCTCTCCACCCTCCCGCCTAAACCTGTTAACCCTCCGAACGTCACCTCCCGACGCAATCTCAAGTCCCTAAACCCCTCCTCCCTCTCATCCTCTATTCTCTCCTCTCTACCCTCCCTGGAGTCCTTCCTCTCCCTCTCACCTGACACTGCAACCTCATCCTTCCTCTCCTCTATCTCATCTGCATTCGACCAACACTGCCCGCTCTCATCCAGGCCAGCTCGCTCATGTCCACCGGCTCCCTGGCTATCTGAAACTCTCAGATCTGAACGAACACCTCTAAGGGCAGCCGAAAGAAAGTGGCACAAGACAAAGCTACCAGATGACCTTTCCCACTTTCACTCACTCCTCTCTGCCTTCGCCCTCTCACTAACCACTGCTAAAACCTCTTTCTACCACACCAAAATCCAATCCTGTACTTCTAACCCCAGGAAGCTCTTCTCCACCTTCTCCTCCCTCCTTAAACCCCCTCCCCCCACTCAACCTGCATCCCTCACTGCTGAGGTTTTTGTCAACTACTTCGAGAAGAAGGTTGATGATATCAGCAGCTCCTTTCCTCCCCTCCCACATAAAGTGGCATCTGACTCAACCAACACTAACCCCAACATACCATGCATGTCCTCCTTCTCTCCTCTTTCCCCAGACGAGGTTCTACAATTAGTGACATCCTCTAGACCTACCACCTGTCCTCTTGACCCTGTCCCGTCTCCAATCTTCCAGACCATCGCACCTGATCTGCTCCCCTTCATCACCTCCATCATCAACACCTCAGTAACCTCAGGCTGTGTCCCATCTGCCCTCAAGTCAGCCAGAGTAACACCACTCCTCAAGAAACCAACTCTTGACCCCTCAGATGTCAAGAACTACAGACCGGTATCACTCCTTTCATTTATTTCTAAAACCATTGAACGTGTTGTCTCCAACCAGCTCTCTCTCCATCTCTCACAGCACAACCTGCTGGATCCCAACCAGTCCGGATTTAAGAAGGCCCACTCCACAGAAACTGCCCTGCTGGCAGTCACAGAAGCACTACATGCTGCCCAAGCTGCTTCCCACTCTGCAGTACTGATCCTCCTAGACCTATCGGCAGCATTTGACACAGTGAACCACCAGCTGCTCCTAGACACCCTAGCGGATCTAGGCATCGGTGGAACGGCACTAAAGTGGTTCTCTTCCTACCTCACCGACCGGACCTACCAGGTTTCCTGGAAAGGTCTGTTATCATCCCCCCGAACCCTCCAAACTGGGGTCCCACAGGGATCGGTTCTTGGTCCCCTCCTTTTCTCACTGTACACTAAATCCCTTGGCACTATCATCTCTGCTCACAATATATCCTATCACTGCTACGCCGATGACACACAACTGTTTCTATCCTTCCCCCCCTCTGCCACTCAGGTGGAAGAGCGCATCACCGCATGCCTGGCTGACATCTCACAGTGGATGTCCTCCAACCACCTCAAACTGAACCCAGACAAGACTGAGCTTCTCTTCTTCCCAGCTAAGTCCTGCCCTATGCGGGAGCTAACTATCTCCATAGACAACGCCCTGGTAACGTCTGTCCCAACAGCCAGGAATCTTGGTGTTGTCCTGGACAGTCAGCTCTCGTTCAAAACTCACATCACAGCTGTCACTCGATCCTGTAGGTTCACACTCTATAACATACGACGAATTAGACCGTTCCTCACCCAGGAATCAGCCCAGCTCCTAATCCAGACAACAGTCTTGTCAAAACTTGACTATTGTAACTCCCTCCTTACTGGCCTACCAGCATGTGCACTTAAGCCTCTCCAGCTGATCCAAAATGCTGCAGCTCGCTTGGTCTTCAACCAGCCAAAATTCTCACATGTCTCCCCCCTGCTCCGCTCCCTCCACTGGCTCCCGGTCGCTGCCCGCACAGAATACAAAACCCTGATGCTGGCATTCAAAGCAACCAAAGGTATGGCTCCCCCATATCTTGCAAGTATGATCGAACCCTACAAACCCTCCCGCTCACTCAGATCAGCCAACGCAGGGAAGCTGGAAGTACCCTCACTAAAAACGCCGGGACAACGCTCCACACGTCCCAAACTCTTCTCCCTTCTGGCTCCAAAACTGTGGAATGCACTTCCCATTGCAGTCAGAACTGCAGCATCACTCCCAATCTTCCGCCGCAGTCTGAAAACCCACCTTTTCAGACTCCATCATGGCCCATAGCACTTACCCCACCCCCTTAGATAGCAATTCTAGTAGTCATAGCACGTCATAGTACATATGTGTAGCATAGTAGTATAGATGTATAGCTTATATGTATAGTTTCATTATAGATATTCCACTGTTACTTTCTTAGCTACGCATGTTTCATGATAAATGTCTTTATGTGATGTATTCCCATGCTTTTGTTCTTGCTTAATGTAAGTCGCTCTGGATTAAGAGCGTCTGCTAAATGCCTAAATGCCTAAATTGTTCCTTCACTTTCCTTTTGAGTGCTCCTTCTCGATCTCTGCTCAGGTAGACAGCTCTGTCAGTGGCCTGCTGTAATAACCTTTGTCCTCTAGGGGGAACCATAGAATCATAGCCAACTGCAGCACACAGCAGCTCCAGGCTGGCTCTCAATGGACCATCTGCATGAGGAGTCTCTGAAGCCAGCTGTGATGACAGGGAGGTGGCTGGATGGGAGGAGGAGAGGCTAGTGGCAAGAGGTGGGAGAGGGGAGGTGGGAGGTGGAGAAGGGGAGGGACAGAGTGGAGAAGGTGAGGTGGAGAGTGAGGGAGAAGCAGGAGGAGAAGAGGAAGCAGGAAGTGGAGGGGAGGCTGTGGAAACAGCAGAAGAGGAGGTGGCAGTCAGAGGAGCGGAAGGGGAAGGTGGAGGTGTAACTCTAGGGGGAACCATAGAATCATATCCAACTGCAGCAAACAGCAGATCCAGGCTGGCTCTCAATAGACCATCTGTATGATGGGGAGGAGTCTCTAAAGCCAGCTGTGATGACAAGGAGGTGGCTGGATGGGAACAGGTGGGGGTGGAGGAGAGGGTACTGGCAAGAGGTGGGAGAGAGGAAGTCGGAGGAGGCGAAGGGGAGGGACAGACTGGAGAAGATGAGGTGGAGAGTGAGGAAGAAGCAGGAGAGGAGGCAGGAACTGGAGGGGAGGTTGTGGAATCAGCAGAAGAGGTGGCAGTCGGAGGAGAGGAAGGTGGAGGGGGAGAGGGAGAGAGAGGTGGAAGGAAGGAAGTGGAAGGTATAGGTGAGGAGCTGAGAAGTGTAACTGAGGAGGTTGGAGGGGAGGTAAGAGGTGGAGGACGGGAGACGGAAGGTGAGCCAGGAGAAGATGAGTTTTTAAGTGGAGGAGAAGAGGTGGGAAGTGGAGGAGAGGAGGTAGGAAGTGGAGGAGAGGAAATTTCAAGGGGAGGAGAGGAGGATGGAAGTGGAGGAGAGGAGGTAAGAAGTGGAGAAGAGGAGATTTCAAGGGGAGGAGAGGAGGTTGGAAGTGGAGGAGAGGAGGTGGGAAGTGGAGGAGAGGAGGTGGGAAGTGGAGGAGAGGAGCTTTCAAGGGGAGGAGAGGAGGTGGGACGTAGAGGAGAGGAGTTTTCAAGGGGAGGAGAGGAGGTAGGAAGTGGAGGAGAGGAGATTTCAAGGGGAGGAGAGGAGGTAGGAAGTGGAGGAGAGGAGATTTCAAGGGGAGGAGAGGAGGTGGGAAGTGGAGGAGAGGAGATTTCAAGGGGAGGAGAGGAGGTGGGAAGTGGAGGAGAGGAGGTGGGAAGTGGAGGAGAAGAGTTTTCAATGGGAGGAGAGGAGGTGGGAAGTGGAGGAGAGGAGGTGGGAAGTGGAGGAGAGAAGGTGGGAAGTGGAGGAGAGGAGATTTCAAGGGGAGGAGAGGAGGTGGGAAGTGGAGGAGAGGAGGTGGGAGAGGGCTTATTATCATCCTCATCAGAAGCAGCTTTTGCAGCAGTTGAAGTGCCAGGTGTAGAATCACCTGAGAGTGAGACAGCTGAGGGTGTAACATGTGAGACATGTGGCTCAGCATCCGTACCAGCTGCAGGTGACACAAGCTGTTCAGGTTCTGTTAAAGTGAACTGTGGCAAGGCAGATGGCTGGTCTCCTGAATCCATTTCAGATGTGGGTGCTGTGGAAGGTGGGGAGGGAAAAGGAGTGGATGAAGGACCACGAAAGATACCTGTACAGCTGAGACTCTCAGAGTCCAGGACAGGAATAGCAGGTACAGAAACTGTAGGGACTACTTCTGGTGTGTCAGACACATGTGCAACAGCGGTGACAGAGACAGGGATGTCAGCTGCTGCTGTGTTTGTTGGCGTCTTGGATCCAAGTTCAGTTTCTCCATCAGGTACCACCACGAGAGAAGTGGTTGTTGCCATATTAGACTGTTGTATCACAACAATGACAGGAGATGATATCAGTGAACTAAAGTCTGAACAAGGCTTAGGGTCATTCTGAGAGCGTTCAACTTCAGCCATGCTCTGCGGACCTCCATTTCCCACTAGGGGAAGAGATTTCCCATCTTGACTGGCTACCGGTGGAAAGGAAGCTCGAACGAGATTGGCTGGGCTGTTTGGCGCAGAGCGAGGGGGTGTGTTTCCAATAAGGCTGTACTGACTGACAGCCAGCTCTGAACTGTCCATTAGCAGATGGTTGCTTTTCTGATTGGTGTACTCCTGGATCGCTGAAGAGAGAGAATGGGAAGAACCACAAAACATAGTGAAGCTATACTATTGTATACTGTGTATAAATATGTGATGGGTGTCTAGATAGATGACGTATTTACCTTTGTCTATCTCCTTTGTGAGGATGTCTCTCAGTATATCATCATAGACATTCTGAACCAGGATGACGCTGCTGTAGTCCGAGAAAATATATTCTTCAAACCGCTGGACCTCCTGGACACACAGAGACAGACATTCCTCGTGTTCAGCTAAAACCTCAGTTTGTGTTTTTTACATAGACTGTAATGCCAGACAGTTATCTCCGTAGCGAATCCTGGATTAGAATATGAGCACAGACCAAGTTGTGTTTAAAATAATCACACACACGCCAATCAAATCATCACATTCCATGCTACTAACACACATACACACAAAGCTGTGCACAGGAGGGGCTGGCGCCACTCAAAAAGAGTGATACAAAAGGTAATCATCTAAACACACGTCAACCCTAAGTGATTGAAGCAGCTTGTGGTCACATCTTTAATGAGAAACAAACCAATTTCTAAATGGACAGAACAGCAGAATGTAGCTGTCCAAAGGGCAGAACAGCAGCATGAAGATGTTTACACTTTACATTACACTGCCCTCATGAAACGGCTCAAAGTCTGCACTAAACAACTTTGTGAGCAGCATTTAGAAGTAGCTTACAGCATTCACAGAGAATACAAAGCCAATACTAGGATCTCTTTGTATCTACCACCTGTTTGAAAGATACATTTAATTATGTAGCATTACCATACCAAGTGTGCCATAAAGATATACAGGTTGGTAGTGTGAGACGTACAGGTTTCCATGTGTCATCCATGTCTCTGGTTAAAGCAGGCAGGGTGATGTCCAATAGAGATTCCTGGTACAGTCTCCTCTGAACAACTCTGCAGTCATGATCCAACTGCTGCTCTCAGAAAGAAAAGAAAAACATCAGTTTAGTAGTGTTAGTTTGCTAATTAATTGTTATTCTTAAATAGCATTACTTTGTTTCTTGTGATTTAGCCCAGCCACTAGCAGTGGGGTGGGTGTAGTAGCCTTTCACAACACGACATGTTCACCGAACAACAACACCAACCATCACAATTTACAATTTAGGCATTTAGCAGACACTCTTAATTCAGAGCGATTTACATTAAGCAGTAACAAAAAGCATGGCATACATCACATATATAAGTAGTTATCATGAAACATGCATAAGCTAAGAACGTAACAGTGGAGTATCTATGTAAACTATACATACTATACTATATACCAGTAAGACGCGTTAGCGCGGGAAGCGAACGCAGCTATTGTGGCAGTCTGAAACACACACAAAAGGTTACTGTATATGTGGACCTGGCCCCTTTTGTGCCCATATATGGAGCTGAGTGATTTGTTTGTGATTGATGCAACACACTCCATATTTGGATACAGCGGGACAGACACACAGACAGACACACAGACAGACATGATCTGCTAGGTCTCATAGTAAGTGCTCACTGCGTTCGCAATCACTGCGTTCGCAATTATACATGTGTACTATAAAGTGCTATGACTACATAAAATGCAATTCTAGTGTTGTCTACGTAACATGCTATAAGTCTGTTTAAAATACTATCTAAGTCTAATGTGCTATATTTAAAATACTATCCAAGTCTACATAAAGTGCTATCTAAGGGGCTAGTGCTACGGGCCATGGTGGAGTCTGAAGAGACTACAGCGGAAAACAGGACATTTGGTACAGATCAGTCAGTGGTTTGTGAAATGAGCTCAGGAAGACAGACTAGCCTCACGCAGAGCCACGCAATACAAATCTATATATTCTAACTGATCTATTGAGGGTGGATTCAGAGTGGTACTGTACCTTGAGGACTCTTTGTTTCATCTTGGAGGGCTGACATTTGACTGCTGCTGCTGACTGAAGAAACACCTTTAAGGTGTAGAGAGCACTGTCCAGCAACTGGAATAAACAACACAATTACAAATGTCCAACATAGAAAATAAATCAAAATGATCAAAACTGCTTATAGGTATATGTTACATGGGCCTGTGATTAAATTATCAGGATCTGCATTTTTGTGCCTTATTTTCATATCCGTTACGTGTAATGAGAACATAATCTCCAGGACCTCGCTCTGGTCAATATCTGGTCCTGGTTCATTCCGTAGCTCTGTTTGTGTATTAGCAACTGTTATGATATAGCTGCATAAGTATATTGATAACCATGACATGATGATTGTCTCTGCATTACATTCACCCATTCACACACACATTCACACCGATGCCGGAGGAAACCATGCAAGGCACCAACCTGCACATCGGGAGAAATTAGGGGTTCAGAGTCTTGCTCAAGGACACTTCGACACTAACTCTGGGGGAGCCGGGTTTGAACTGGGAACCTTGCTGTTTCCATCCGGTCACTCTACCCCTGAGCCACCGCCGCCCCGACTTCTAGATGCCTTAGAGATGGTCGCCCTTTTAATCATTACAGCAATCAAAGCAGAATAGTTGCTAACAATCATGTGCTGTAGGCCTACCTGCTCCATCTCTATATGTGCAGAGTGGACCACGCGCTGAAAGTTGGTGAATTTGAAACGTTGTTTTAGATGTTGTAGCTTTTCAGTCAGATTCTCCACCATGCTGAAGCAGGGATTTAGGCTGGTGGAGTGCAGGGTGGATAGGGCCTGCAAAACAAACACACACACACACACACACACACACACACACACACACACACACACACACACACGCACAGAGGTCATTATAGTTGACTAAAATAACATCAAGCGCAAACTAGTCTTGGGAGCTAGACTGTTGAATGACTACCACACTTTTCAACGGAAGCTCTGAAAATGATCAGGATGATGAGGATAAAGCAGATTTGACGGGAGCAGATTTGGGGAATAGTTGTCTGGCTACGCGAGAATAAACAAACTATTAGTGCTTATTTTGTCAGATGAATTTATAGTTTACAATACATAACATATGAATATATAACAGGAAAATAAATTTCTCACCCACCCACTGCAGTCAGATACAAGTGCACAACACACACACACACACACACACACACACACACACACACACACACACAGTACACACACACACACACACACACACACACACACACACACACACACACACACACACACACACACACACACACACACACACTCTCACCTTCTGAAGCTCCTCCACCCCTGTATTTGAGTGTATGTCCATCTGTGCTTGGAGGGTGTGCCGGACCCCCTGGATCCCTCCACTCACACACTCGCTCAGCACCTCCAGGATGGAGCAGAGATATGGAGCTATCATCTCACTGTGTAGCTTCTCCGCTGGACCACAGATAAAGGCTGGATGCACACATTCACATGGGGAGGAGAGATAATTAATTTAACACACACACACGCACGTGCACACACACACACACACACACACACACACACACACACACACACACACACACACACACACACACACACAGAAATAATTGATTGTATTTTTATAGCGCTTTTCTATGCACTCAAATCGCTTTACAATGATCCATGGTTACAGTGGGAGGTGAAGCGACGAACAGTCAACGCCAGCGTCCTCACTTCCCACATTCACACACCAATGGTGGCAAGCTAGCACAGACCGACTCATTGGAGGCAACGTGGGGTTCAGTGTCTTTCTCTGAGGACACTTTGACTTGTGGACAGGAGGAGCCGGGATTCTGACCGCCGACCCACAGATCATTGCATTGGACCAATTCATTGGACCAATTCCATTCATTGGTCCAATTTATTGTATAACATTAGCACCCTCTCACTAAAGCACTCACCAGGTTATGACACTTAAGTCTGTAGGGGTTCCACACTTGAGGGTTTAGGAGAGAGATCGGAAGTGGGCCATAACTAAAGGTCAAAGTTCTTTACCTCTGATTTTGTCTTCCAGGAAGCGATGAGAAGCCATTATTTGGTCTAGGTTGGATCTGATCAGAGCCTGACTTGCTACTGCTGTCTGACGACATGTCCCTTTCAGGACCTCCAACCCACCGCTCAGCTGCTCCAAAGCCAGATTGTAGGTTGCCTGCACGGTCTACACGGTTTCACACCAACAGTAAAAAATGACAGATATATAGAACAGTTTGGTTATTTACAAATAAGTCTGTTACCAGTGACAATTACAGTGATTACACTGCTAGAGTAATTTGTATAATGGACCTATTTGATGTCTTACATACTGTACGTATAATCTGTCTATATTCATTCACCAGCAAAGGCTAGTTTATTGATGTCACACACTGTTTTAACGCTTTCCAACTGAAATTATGTTGAAAATAAGTCACGAAAAAGGCTCATAGAACAAAATCATTAGTGCCAGCCGACTACTGATAGGTTATAGTGTGCACAACGTTTTTTGAAGCAATATTCTTTTTATAGTTATGGGTACAGTTAATGGTTATAGTGAGTGAACACTGGACAGCCATGTGTACTCCAGTCCCGTGTGTTTCAGGGCAGCGACTCACAGCCATCCATTGTCGTCTTCTCTCACTCCTCTTCCCCTTCAGTTTAGATTCAAGCTCATTCTGTAACCATGGAAGCACTTCTTCCATCACTTGGCTGGCTAGCACCTACACATAGTACACACACACACACACACACACACACACACGCACACACACACGCACAAAATTAGTCTTATGAAAAGTTGAACAGTCTCAAACTCAATTGATTTTTTTTACAATTTTAACCTTTTGAACCCTATTAACCCCTTTTCTGGAAATGTCATAATCGGCGAACATTCTAGCATGTAGATCGGCAATTTTCAGCCAAGAGCGCGCGTACGCACGCACGCACGCACGCACGCACGCACGCACGCACGCACGCACGCACGCACGCACACACGCACACACAAATACAGTAACTAGTCTCTGTGTGTGGTTCTGTATGTGTTGACCTGTTCGTCAGTGCCCAGCAGCATTTCCCATGATTCATAGCATCCTTTGTCCTGTCGATAGAGTTTGAGGGCTCGGAGGAATGCCTGGCTCTCATAAAATGAATCACTCCAGGGGTCTAGAATGGGACAGAGGGGGATTGTTATACCTAATTGTTTTAATAGGCTAGACATGGTCATGATTAACAGCTAAGAGATATATACAATTTAGGCATTTAGCAGACACTCATAATCCAGAACGATTTACAGTAAGAAAGAACAACACAAGGTAATACATCACATACACAAGAATCATAAGCAAGCTAAGAACATATATCTGTCGATTATCTGTACAGTGAAGCTAGCCTATGAGTATACATTATAGTGTGATACGTGCTACGTCTACATAAAATGCTAAATTATAAATCCAATAAAATGCTAAATTATAAATCTTTCTTAAGTTTCGACTGTAAGGTCGACACAGGGGTGTGTCTGTTCAGTGTTCATTAAGAGTTGGGAGGTGAGACGAGTGAGGTGACGGGAGGCGTGTCAGTTTGAAATGGAGTCGGAGATGGAATCATCAGAGGGTGAAAGAAATGATTTGGTGGAACCAAGAGCTGACGAAAATGTAAAGAAAAGAAAGAAAGAAGGATTATCAGAGAGTGATGAAGAAATTGGAAGATATGTGATCTGGATGAGATCGGACACACAAACCGACAGGCTTTTTAGTGATCCTCAAGTGGTGGGAATGTTTGTGGAGAGAATGATTGGCAGGGTGAAGTCAGTGAGGATTACCAGGAGTGGATTGGTGGTAATAGAATGTAGGAACAGAGACCAAGCAGAGAAAGCAGTAGGTCTACAGATTCAGTACTTTAATGAATGCTCAGTGAATGTTTTTTTACTTAGGAGGAATGAAAACAACGAGGGGAGTGATTAGTGGCGTGCCATTATCGATGAATCCGGAGGATTCTGACATTGAAGGAGTTCGTGGAATAAGTAGGATGACACCATTTAGGGAGGGTAAACGGGAGGACAGACAGTACGTCAGTATGTTTAACATTTCAGGGTGATGTTCTACCAGATCGAGTATATGTACTAGCTTTCGTGTTAGGCCTTTCGAAAGAGCACCACTAAGATGATATTTCTGCCAAGAGTATATATGGGCACATAGCATCTGTGTGTAGTGGAAAGAAAAGGTGTGGGAAAGAGAACTGCAAAGGAGAGTGTGAACTTGAAGGGAAAGAACAAGACAAGTGCATGCATTGTGGAGGAGAGCATTATGCTGGGTCAGAGAAGTGGTTAAGGTACACAAGATGAAGGCAGAAATTAGGGAAATGTCCAACCGCCGTTAAACAAAAAGAAGAAGAAGAAGAAGACGCCTGTAAGGTCGTCCAGGCTAGTGCAAGGGCTACGGCAAGTGCTACGGGCCAAGATGTCTGAAGAGGTGAGTTTTATATAGATCTGTCTGTGAGATGGACAGATGGGTTGATAATACAAAGTTTCTATAGGAGTTAGAAAATTAAATGAAGATGAAGGAAGAGAGAATGATGAGAAAGGAGGTGGACCTTCATTGCTCAGACTTGAAGTTGCGTAAGTTTGAGAATGAGAAACAGAAACTCCTAGCACAGTAGTTCAAAAGGGGACCCTTACAACAAGTATGTAACTCTCAGAGTTAAGGAGTCCCTTGAAATGAAAAAGTTTGAGAACCACTGCACTAGCAGAATTGTAATTTGCTGTCAACTAACATCAACCTATTCAGTGTGAATCATACAGTAAGCGACGTATTCTCCAGTAAACCACACACTGAAAATGCTGATTTCACAATTGACTGAATGAGCTCCATTGAAAAGACTTTCAGTAAGATTTACTTTGGTTAATGAAAACAATACAGTGCATTATCGGTACATTATGTAATATTAAAATATAGCCGTAGTATCGCTCTACGTAAGTCAGTGGTCTAATTGTATTGGATTGTGTGTGCGTTTGTGTGAAAACTTTCAGTAACTTTTCTATGTTGTGTCCCTATCTAACCGCAACGAACAGCAGAACAGGAAATAATATTAATAGTTGTTGCCATATAGCCATAACTGACACAAAGAACACCAAGCTAACAGCCACTCAACTGCATGCGTGATATGCGTGTGCATGTGTGTGTGTGTGTGTGTGTGTGTGTGTGTGTGTGTGTGTGTGTGTGTGTGTGTGTGTGTGTGCGCACGTGTGCGTGCGTGCGTGCGTGTTTGTCGTACCAATATTCTGGTGACGGATGCAGGTCTTGAATATGGACAGGAAGTGCTGTCGTTGCTCCTCCTTTAGGAACAGGAAGTGGCTGTGGCTTGTGTATGGCAGGTACAAGTAGACTGGAAACCCACCTGGTGCAGACACTACTGAAATGTCCTCTTTACTGCCTGGACACACACATACATGCACGCACGCACACGCACACAATCACACATAGAAGGCCATATTAAACCTAATCTACGATCTGTTGTACGATGGTGTTGCACGTCTAAAATAAACAACCTTCAAGCTCACAACCTCACAACCCGCCGCAGAAGCGCCACGTAGTGAGCTTGTAGGTCAGCTACTTTCGGTGTGTGACACCGTTGTGCGGAAAGTATAAAATCTGTCTTTATATACGATTACGTGATCGTTACGTCATTACCTCATCTCCTTTGTTGGATTATAGAGGGTATGCGTAATTGCGCATGCATGAAGTGAGTTGCAAATCGAGTGGCGAAGTGAGTTTAAGCAATCAAATAGGACTTTTCTGTTTGGATTTATGGGCTACGTATCAAGGCCAGAAAGTAGTTTTTTGCCACTCAGTAGGCATTCCCGCATAACTTCCGGGTATGATGATGATGTCACGCACATACCCTCTATTTAATTTTAATTGGAACAGAATTAAACTCTTCTATACGAAGACGCCCTGAGGGCGAGAGGCGAGCACTGGCGCTTTGGCATGGGGGGGTCAGATCAACATATGGAATGAATTTATCCCTGATGATGTCATAGTGATGTCATGAGACCTCAGGCGCAATATATGGGGGCTTTCCCCATGTATGGGGATGTTGAGTCACTGACGGACAAAAACGCACGATTCCATATAGTTACCTGCAACCTTCGGTCACAATAATAATAATATATAATAATAATAATAATAATAACCATTAAGTATTCCAGAACAGCTCTGGTCCAGTAGGGCTCTGTACTTCTCCTCTGTGGTCAGAATAGTGCCACCTGCTGGATGAAGGACCAATCTGGCTGCACCGCCCGTGCTAAAAGACTGCAGGGAGATGCACATGATAGAAATATCAGTCATACTGGTCACATGGTTTGACCAAACATTTGTGTTTGATTGCTGATTGCCGCCCCATCAAAAACAAATGTTTGTTCAAACCATGTGACTCACATTGGAATTGTATTGTGGCAGCCATTAATCACAGACGGAAGACAGAACATTTGTTTGATATGTGTATTTTTTCTGTTCTAGGGACCATGGTATGAAAATAATGGACTCTAATGGCACAATTGTACACAGGAAATAGCTTAAAGGTGTGATATTGAAATAGTATCTTGGCGTTCGGCTCTGCTACATTTTTAGAGATAGATATTACAATCCCCCCCCCCATGGGGAACAGAAATAGCAGTGGTGCTGGGGTGGCGGTGGGAGATAACAACACCAGGAACGTATATGCATAGGAAGGAGCAGTTATTAATGAAATTAATTATAAATTACGCCATTCTCCAATCCCCATTTGGCTATAGGTGTCACGCCTCGATCCTCTGCCTTTGTATTTGCGCATTGACTTAGGTCCAAACCACTGGACTAATATGTGGCTTGACCTTTATGTGGTTGTTTTATGTTCAGTATTTTGCCATGTCTTGTTCTGTTTGGTTTTCTGTTACCCTGTTGGTTTTGTGTATCTTATTTTGTAGTATGGTCCCTAGTGTTTCCTGTTTGCCTAGTTGCTGTTCCCTACCTTGTCTCACCTACCTTGTGATGTGTCAGTGTTTTCACCTGTGTCCTCTTTGTCCTGTTAGCCTATCCTGTATCCTGTGTTTGATTGTATTTTGAGTTCACCTGTGTCTAGTTAGTCTTTGACTATTTATATACCCCAGTTTGTTCAGTCCCTTGTCAGATCGTCATTTCATGTCAGCGTGTTTACTGTGTCCTTGTTTTGCCTGCCCCATTTTATGGGAGGTTATAGTTTAATAAACATCCTGAACCGTGAATCTTGCCTTTTGGTTGTACTGCTTTTGGGTCCTCTGATCTCACCCTGACAATAGGGAACCAAATGGAAAACAATCCTGTTCCATTTGCAAATACTCTCAGATTTCAACACTGAGGATTTTACATTATAAACAGTGGGGTCCCACCGTCCCAGACATAAAAATTGTTTCAAAGTGGGGGGTCTTTTAAATGAAAAGGTTTGAGAGCCAGCTGTGTGTTTTTGTGTTACCTCCATGCTGTCATATATCTCCAGTCGATAGTCTCCTCTCAGTACAGTGTACTTCTCTTTACTCTTCCGTCCCTCATCCCACTTTCTCCCCTGTTCCTCCCAGCAGGAGAACTGAGCACTCCCCTGATACAACACCTCCTGGGGAGGAGCACGAGGCTGAATACACACACACACACACACACACGCACGCACGCACACACACACACACACACACACACACACACACACACACACACACACACACACAGAAAATGCAGTGGTGGAAGAAGGACTCAGTTTCACAATAGACAAATACTATGTTACAAGTAAATGGGCTGAATTCAAAAGTTTACTTATTTAGCCTACTTATTTATGTGTCACATTTTGCAACCAATGCTTGTTAGAATGAATTAAAACTTAGCTTTAAGGATACAGCCGTAGTGTGAACGTGTCGTGAGTGACAGACAGGGGAGTTCGTACCACAGATAAATGTGGTAAATGGTGCATTTTTATAGCGCCTTTATCCAAGGTACCTTACATAGATTGTGCATTACATTTACCCATTCACACACATTCATACACTGATGGCAGCAAAAACCATCAAGGCACCAACCTGCACATCAGGAGCAATTGGGGGTTCAGTGTCTTGCTCAAGGACACTTCGACACTAACTCTGAGGGAGCCCGCTGGTTCGAACTAGCAACCTTGCGGTTACCATCCAGCCACTCTGCCCCTGAGCCACCACCGCCGCCGTGTGGATACCTCATTGGCGTTGCTGTTCATCATTGGATCAATCCGTCATCACGGACAACAATATGTTGTGGGGAAGCCCTGCGGGAACCCTAACATTTAACCTCACTAAAACTATGCCTAAACCTAACCCTAAACCTCACAAACACGATGCCTAACCCTAACCTTAACCCTAAGGCTCCAGACCTCCCAAAACAAACTGGTCAGGCTCCTACTTGGCCTCACCCCCCGAACCCACCTCACCCCTGCCCACTTTGACAGGCTGGGATGGCTTAGGGTCGACGACAGAGTACAGCATCTTGCAATGGGTCTGGTCCACAAGATTAGATACACCACCAAGATACCCATGTACCTGTCTAAATACTTCCTTAATGTAAACGAAGTCCACACCCACAACACCAGAGGGAGTGCAACAAACCATGTACAACCCAGATTCGGCACAAACAAGGGACTAAATTCTTTTCGCTCCTATGCGACCAAAATGTGGAACGCCCTACCAACAGTCATTAAGACATGTGAATCCCTTGGCTCCTTCAAAACTGCTCTCAAAGGGCACCTACGGATGGCTGCAATTCGAAACTGGCCTCTGTAAAAGCTGAATTTGTATCTGGATTGTACTATGTTTTTGTATGGACGTGGTGTTGGGTGCCTGCACATATGCACACATGGCATCAACGCATGGTGTTGTGTGCAGGCGCCCTACACTCTGTCTTTGTACTATGGATTGTACTATGTTTTTGTATGGACGTGGTGTTGGGTGCCTGCACATATGCACACATGGCATCAACGCATGGTGTTGTGTGCAGGCGCCCTACACTCTGTCTTTCGTTTTCTTTTCTTTTATCCCCCTGTTCCCCTCACTGTATATATACTTTTTTTCCCTTTTCGCTTCCTATATGATGAATTCCTGTTCTGTTCTTTAACTACATAGAAGTGTCTATTTGTTTGTCTCTAAATGTTTTGATGAATTGAACAATGTGGACCCTGTTGTAAACAAGTGTAAGGCTTAATTGGGTCGTCCACTCACAGTTAACAGTCTTTGTATTGAGTTTGTGCTTGAAATGTACTGTAATTCTGCAAACTGTTAATAAAGATTTCAATCAATCAATCAAAACCTCACAGAAGTTATGCCTATACCTAACCTCAAAACCACCCTATTTACCTGTATGTCTATATGCTTCTTACCCTTTGCTTCAGCAGTTGGCCCCTCCCCTCTTTCCTAGGTTCCACTTCCTGGTGTAGATGCTGCAGATGGGCTGTAGAATACTGCTGTTGGTAAAACACACTGAACTTCTTGAGTATGGAGTCTGCAAGTTCTGAAAACACACACACACACACGCGCACACGCGCACACATGCACGCACGCACACATGCACGCACGCACACACGAGAGAGAACATTATAATTTTATCGTCTGTCAGACCACAATAGAGTTCTCGACGGGCCTGAAAATTAATTCCTGGCCCTAACTGGGCCCTAACTGATCAGGCCTGACTAATTAGCATAGATTTTAGCACCCGACCTGTCCCTAAATCGTCGGTTTGGACCGGGTCGGCTTTGGGTAGAATTTGAGAACTCTACACAGAGTAAAAGTAAAACGCCAGTCAGAGGCTAGTGATTAGCATACATTTTAGGGCCGGCTCGGCCCGAAAATGTCGGGTCGGGTCGGGCCTGGTCGGATTCGGGGAGAGTTTGAGAACTCTATAGACCACAATACTGACAAAGGAGATGACGTGGCCATCCTGCTTCTGTCCATGCATGCATCTTAACTGTGTCTGTTAGTGCAAGATATAATAATAGACTTTTGGTTTGGCTGAACTGAAGTGTATACTATGAATGTATAATTGTGAGCTGTGGATATAGACACTATTTTGAAATTATAGTCCACTCCACCTACTCTTTCAAACATCACTGGGAAATCATCAGTGATGGAAGAAGTACTCACATGTTTTTTTTTACTTTAAAAAGTATCAATACTGCAATGTAGATATACTCTGTTGCAAGTAGAACTACTGTATTCAAAATGGGGGTCAAAACACATTTGTCTGTGTGAGTATAATCTGTGTGTGAGAGAGATGCATCATATATATCTATTTTAAAAGCCAAAAAAGTTTGATAATGGTATTTGATTATGGTAGTTGGTGGTTGTGTTATATTATGGCTAGTTACAGCATGCACACTAGACCCATCATTTTACACATATCTTACACACTGGCCGACCAGACATGCTACCTACCCAATAAAATACTCAGTGTTGATTTAACTCTGATAGTGTACAAATACTTACGGCTCCATTTGGTTACAACACTCTCACAGTTACAAATGGATACATATAGAAAAAGCATCAGTTGGAGTTTCTGTTCTGTGTTTCTTCTGCAAATCTTGATAAAGATAAAGACTGAGTATGTGCTTTCTTGACATTTTGTTGTAAAATGCAGAAGGAAGCCATAACATACTTTTGAGTGACACTAATGACTCGGGGCCACCACAACCGAAACCAAGAAGGCCATATAGTCCAGCAACTGCCATTTGGAATAATAATAGTAACCTATTGCAAGGAGTTGTACCAGATATGTTATAAGGTGTTGCGTCACAAATCAGGTGTGGACTCGTCTTTAGAATGTCTATCTGTAGAAACATGACATTGGACACTTGTATATTATTATGTTGATTATGTGATGCTATGGATACTGGGGAAGATCATCGAAATAATACTTTTAATACTATAAAAATAATTCCTCAACCAATGTTCCACTTAATGGAAATGTCTACTTCA